>NC_091951.1:144170286-144437786 GCF_031021105.1 Erythrolamprus reginae | reverse complement strand
TTTTTTGTTTAAGGCTGGTTTCCAAATCTCTGGTAGGCAGGACGTGTCATCTCGTTCGTTCATGCTGAGGGGGTGTTTTTCTATCTCTATGGCCTCCATGATTATTCTTTTATATACATGTTCTGTTTTGGAAAGTAATTTAGTTTTTTCAAAGTCAATTTCATGCCCTGTTCTAAACACAAACCCAAACTTTGGCTGAGATATGTAGATGACACTTTTGTAATTTGGCCACATGGAAAAGAAAAACTGGATAATTTCCTCACACATCTCAATAGCCTACACCCCAAAATACAATTCACCATGGAAACAGAAGCCAATGATCAACTTCCCTTTCTGGATGTCCTAATCTATAAAAAACCCAGTGGCACCCTAGGACACACCATCTACCAAAAGAAAACCCACACCAACCATTATTTAAATGCACAGTCCCACCACCACCCTGCACAGATCACCTCAGTAGCCAAAACTCTCATCACCAGAACCAAACGCCTAGCTGACCATGAGCACTTAAAAACTGAATCGAACAAACTCAAAGATGTATTAATTTCTAATGGATTCGAAAGAAAAACAATTACAAATCTAATCAAAAAAGAGACATCCCCCAAAAATCAAGACCAAGAACAGGATAATGGCACCACCCTCCTCCCTTACATCAAAGGCACCACAGACAAAATTAGTAAAATTCTCCACAAACATAATATCAAAACTTCATTTGTCACTAACCAAAAAATATCAAACATCCTAAGAAACCCAAAAGATAAAATCCAACTCGAAAACCAAAGAATCTATGAAATCCCTTGCAAAACATGTGCAGCCGCATACATTGGACAAACTAATTGAAGAATAAACACACGCATTGCAGAACGTAAGAATGCAGTCAAAAAAGAAGAAAAAACTTCCTCTCTTGTCCAGCACATTAAAAAAACAGGGCATGAAATTGACTTTGAAAAAACTAAATTACTTTCCAAAACAGAACACGTATATAAAAGAATAATCATGGAGGCCATAGAGATAGAAAAACACCCCCTCAGCATGAACAAACGAGATGACACGTCCCGCCTACCAGAGATTTGGAAACCAGCCTTAAACAAAAAAACATATCATAATCATCACCATGTCAATCCTTCAACTAAATGTGATTCCACCAACCAATCAAATCATTAAAACATAGCCACCCAATCTATTTGCTACATTCAAACCAAATCTCCACCCCCACCACTATTTAAAAGGAACAAATGGCAGTTGCAAACAAACTATATTTACAGCAGCACGAAGCTTACAACTTCAGCCTGTTGATGGTGAATGTGATTTCACCAAAACGTTGCATAGACACTCAAAATATTACACGGGGCAAAACCCAAACTCAGAACAATATACATACATACATACATACATACATACATACATACATACATATATATGTTTTTGTAGATTTTCACGGGTACAGGTATGACGGTCTTGGTATATTCGGGTTTCTTCCCGTGTAGGATTTTGAAATTTCTGGCGACGTTTCGATGAGGTCCCACTCATAATCTTCAGGCTGGTGTTTCTTTCCTTATTCTAAGGCGAACACTGTGAGACCTAAGCTGCCTTCCTTCTATAAATACTGGTGGCTGGGTGTGGTTTGATGGCTCAGCAATTGCCTGCTGTGTAGAAACTTCCTGGTGAGTCAGTGGGGTAACACCTGGGGTCGTTGATGTAGGTGAGGTATGCTGATTAGTTAATGGTTGTGGATTAGGCATGATATCCTGAGTAGTTGGAGCTTGCAGGCTACTTGATTGTTTTGCAATGTGTGTTGTGAGTCTGGTTTCAGTTTCTATGGCTGGGATACGTTTGAGGGCTGGTTTCCAGATGTCTGGTAGGCGGGAGGTATCATCCCGCCTGTTCATATTTTGGGGATGTTTTTCTATCTCGATTCTATGCCTCACTCTCCACATGCGTGGGTCTGTCATAAGTTCTTGTTCAGAATCCAGGGATGATAATGAAGATTGATCTCCTCCTCACAGTCCATCTAGTCTGCCCTTATACTATTTCCTGTATTTTATCTCAGGATGGATATATGTTTATCCCAGGCATGTTTAAATTCAGTTACTGTGGATTTACCGACCACGTCTCCTGGAAGTTTGTTGCAAACATCTACTACTCTTTCAGTAAAATAATATTTTCTCACGTTGCTTCTGAACTTTCCTCCAGCTAAACTCAGATTGTGCCCCCTTGTTCGTGTGTTCACTTTCCTATTAACATCACTTCCCTCCTGAACCTTATTTAACCTTTAACATATTTAAATGTTTCGATCATGTCACCCCTTTCTCTTTCATCTTCCAGACTATACAGATCTTTCCTGATAAGTTTTATGCTTAACTAATTAATTAATTAATTTTATGCTTAAATCCTAGAAATAAATTTATTTATTTATTTATTTATTTATTTATTTATTTATTTATTTATTTATTTATTATTTAGATTTGTATGCCGCCCCTCTCCGCAGACTCGGGGCGGCTCACAGCATGACACAACAATTCATCATAACAAATCCAAATATAATTTAAGATATTTAAAAAAAGAACCCCATTTTACTAACAAACACATACACAAACATACCATGCATAAATTGTACATGCCCGGGGGAGGTGTTTCAGTTCCCTCACGCCTGATGACAAAGGTGGGTTTTAAGGAGTTTACGGAAGGCAGGGAGAGTAGGGGCAGTTCTAATCTCTGGGGGGAGTTGGTTCCAGAGAGTCGGGGCCACCACAGAGAAGGCTCTTCCCCTGGGGCCCGCCAACCGACATTGTTTAGTTGACGGGACCCGGAGAAGGCCCACTCTGTGGGACCTAATCGGTCGCTGGGATTTATGCGGCAGAAGGCGGTCTCGGAGATATTATGGTCCAGTGCCATGAAGGGCTTTAAAAGTCATAACCAACACTTTGAATTGTGACTGGAAATTGATCGGCAGCCAATGCAGACTGCGGAGTGATGGTGAAACATGGGCATACCTAGGTAAGCCCATGACTGCTCTCGCAGCTGCATTCTGCATGATCTGAAGTTTCCGAACACTTTTCAAAGGTAGCCCCATGTAGAGAGCATTAGAGTAGTCGAACCTCGAGGTGATGAGGGCATGAGTGACTGTGAGCAATGAGTCCCGGTCCAGATAGGGCCGCAACTTGTGCACCAGGCGAACCTGGGCAAACGCCCCCCTCACCACAGCTGAAAGATGGTTCTCTAATTTGAGCTGTGGATTGAGGAGGACGCCCAAGTTGTGGACCCTCTCCAAGGGGGTCAATGATTCCCCCCCCCAGGGTAATGGACGGACAGATGGGATTGTCCTTGGGAGGCAAAACCCACAGCCACTCCGTCTTATCCGGGTTGAGCTTCAGTCTGTTGACACCCATCCAGGCCCCAACAGCCTCCAGACACTGGCACATCACTTCCACTGCTTCCTTGACTGGACATGGGGTGGAGATGTAAAGCTGGGTATCATCAGCGTACTGATGATACCTCACCCCATGCCCTTGGATGATCTCACCCAGCGGTTTCATGTAGATATTAAATAGCAGGGGGGAGAGGATCGACCCCTGAGGCACCCCACAAGGGAGAGACCTCGGAGTCGACCTCTGACCCCCCACTAACACTGACTGCGACCGACCGGAGAGGTAGGAGCAGAACCACTGGAGAACAGTGCCTCCCACCCCCAACCCCTCCAGCCGGTGCAGAAGGATACCATGGTCGATGGTATTGAAAGCTGCTGAGAGGTCAAGAAGCACCAGGACAGAGGATAAACCCCTGTTCCGGGCCTGCCAGAGATCATCCATCAACGCGACCAAAGCAGTTTCCGTGCTGTAACCGGGCCTGAAACCCGACTGCTGGGGACCTAGATAATCGGCTTCTTCCAAGGACCGCTGGAGCTGGAGTGCCACCACCTTCTCAGCAACCTTCCCCATAAAGGGAAGGTTGGAGACTGGACGATAGTTATTAAGTACGGCTGGGTCCAGGGAAGGCTTCTTGAGGAGGGGACGCACGAGCGCCTCTTTATAGAGTGTTGGAAAAACTCCCCTCCCCAAGGAAGCGTTGGTAATCTCCTGGACCCAGCTCCGTGTCACCTCCCTGCTGGCCAAGACCAGCCAGGAGGGACACGGATCCAGTAAACAGGTGGCGGAACTCACAGCTCCAATGGCCTTGTCCACTTCATCAGGTGTCACCAGATCAAACTCTTCCCAGACAGGTGGACAAGTACGTGCCCCAGTCAACTCGACTGACTCGTTGTCAGTCAACTCTGTTTTCCAATTGGAGTCGAGGTCGGCCCGGATCTGAGCGATTTTATCAGAAAAAAACGTGTTAAAATCCTCGGCACTGCTCTGCAAGGGCTCCCCAACTCCCCCCTGGTTGAGAAGGGAGCAGGTCACCCTAAACGGAGCGGCCGGGTGGGATTCCGCTGATGCAATCAAGGTGGCATGGTACGCGCATCTTGCCGCCTTGAGCGCCACTTTGTAAGTCTTAATAAAAGCTCTTACAAGTGTTCGATCAGATTCAGACCTACTCTTCCTCCATCGCTTCTCTAGACGTCTCTTCTGGCGTTTCAACTCCCGGAGCTCCTCGTTGAACCATGGAGCTCTACGGGGTCTAGCGCCACGGAGAGGTTGCAAAGGCGCAATCCGGTCAAGAGCCTTCGCTGCAGCCTTGTTCCAGGCCTCCGCAAGAGACTCTGCCGAACTGTGGACGAGTGTCTCTGGAATAACCACAAGCGCCGTCTGAAAGCCCTCTGGGTCCATCAGGCATCTGGGACGGAACATCTTAATTGGTTCCGCCTCCCGGCGGGGAAGGATTGGAACCAGGAAGTCAAGCCGTAGTAGGAAATGGTCTGACCATGACAAAGGCAATGCTTCTAAGCCCCTTAGTCTCAGACCATTACTCAATTGCTCGGAAAGGAATACCATGTCAGGTGCGTGCCCCCCCCTCGTGAGTCGGACCCTGTACTACTTGAGTCAGGTCCATGGCTGTCATGGTGGCCATGAACTCCTGTGCCAACCCAGAGGTTTCGCCGAGCGACGGCAGGTTGAAGTCCCCAAGGACAATAAGTCCGGGGAACTCCACCGCCAGCCCGGCTACCTCCTCGAGCAGCACAGGCAGGGCTTTTGACACGCAGCTGGGAGGCAGGTACATGAGAAGCAAGCCCACCTGAACCCCTAAGTCCAACTTCACAAGGAGGGACTCGCAACCCGAAATCTCCAGAGCAACGAGCCCACGCAGGCAAAGGCTCTCCCTGGCTATAATGGCCACTCCTCCCCCCCTTCCCTGGGGTCGAGGTTGATGCCATATCTGAAACCCAGCTGGGTAGATTTCTGAGAGGAACTCCTCCCTCCGGGCCCAGCCAGGTTTCAGTTACACATGCCAGGTCGGCCTCCTCATCCAGGATTAAATCCCGGATGAGGAGAGCTTTATTTACCACCGACCTGGCAATACCATATTTTTTGTAGTATAAGACTCTCTGGACTATAAGACACACTTTTTGGGGGAGGAAACCAAGAAAAAACCTGTGCCTCCCAGCTTCCATCTGGCCCATTCGGCGCAGTATATTTGCCAGCACGGCCCGTTAAGCATGATCTATTCACAACAGCCCATTTGCCATGGTCTGTTTGCTGCTGCAGGCAGCTCACTATGGCTGCATCCAATTTTCTCCAGCTTGTTTGACAAGGCCCATTCGACATGGTCTATTCACTGCCGCTGTGGGCCATTTGCTGCCACCCATTTGTCACTGTGGCCCGTTTGTTGCAGCCTGTTTGCTGTGGCCCATTTGCTATCGCCATGGCCTGTTCACCACCATGGCCCATTCTAGAAGAGTTGATCTGTGCTGCACCAACCCCTCTCTCCCTCCCAATGCAACATTCACTGTATAAGGCACACTTTCCCCTACTTTTAGGGTATGAAAAAGTGCATGTTGCACTCTGAAAAATATGGTACTTATTTATTACATAAATTTTTATGCTACCTATTTCCTCCATAAGGTGATTCTGCTAAGATACTGATCTGGAAGAATGGAGTGGAGTGGAGTGGAGTGGAGTGGAGTGGAGTGGATTGGGATGGGATGGGATGGGATGGAATGGAATGGAATGGAATAGAATAACAGAATTGGAAGGGACCTTGGAGGTCTTCTAGTTCAACCCCCTGCTTAGGCAGCAAACCACCCTGAGTCCTTTGGGATTGGGCGGCATAGAAGTCAAATAAATAAATAAACAAACAAAATAAATAAAATAAAATAAAATAAAATAAAAATAAAAATAAAAATAAAATAAAATAAAATAAAATAAAATAAAATAAAATAAAATAAAATAAAATAAAATAAAATAAAATAAAATAAAATAAAATAAAATAAAATAAAATAAAATAAAATAAAATAAAATAAAATAAAATAAAATAAAATAAAATAAAATAAAATAAAATAAAATAAAATAAAATAAAATAAAATAAAATAAAATAAAAAATAATAAAATAATAAAATAATAAAATAAAAAATAAAATAAAAAATAATAAAATAATAAATAAAATAAAATAAAATAAACCCTACATTGCTTCAGACAAATTGTTATTCAACATCTTCTTAAAAACTTCCAGTGTTGGAGCATTCTGTGAAATGTGAAGGAACATAAGAATGGAAATGGAAAGAATTAAGAAGAAAACAAATTTGAGTACCAGCAACCTCTGGGACTCATCATATGAACAGCCCTCAAGTGCAGTGTGCCTCCAAAGGTTGTCCATCCCTTGCTATTTTCATAATTGCTAATTTCATAATGACGAAGTCTTCTTCCTTCCTTTCATGTGGAAATGCCAAATGTCAAGGTGAGAGATTTGTTACATGTCAAAATATGTTTATGATGCCCTTTTGATAAAACTCCAATCTTTTGGTCCAAAGTACAGCAGTAGCTATAAGGGGCCCCACTAGCAATATATTCTATGTCCCATGGAGAAGAAATAATTTGAACTAATTAAATCCTTATTTCAATTATTTGTCATTAAATCACTGCAGTATTAAAGATACCATTTTATTTTGTTCAATTGATGGAAAGAAATGGATATGAATATATTTTTTGATTCTTCTTTCACTTTTCTATCTTTTGAGAACAAGTCTGAGAGCTACCTTATTTTTTTTTAAAGTAGGCGCAATATTTTCTAAGTGCAAATTATGGCAATTATGGAAGTAGGCAGTCATTGCCCCAGGCTACCCTAAACTCTCAGCCTGTTCTTATGATGGTCAATCGAGAGGCTGCTAGCGTCTTCTAAAAATATTCACGAGGAGAAAAAAAGATATCAACACATCTCAACATGAAATTATGACAGGCACACACACAAACACACATACGCATTAATATTCTACATGATTCATACATTTCCTGGGTGTATGTCATAACACAGATACATAAAAGCAAGATTTGGCTGGTTAATAACACTAACGGAAGAGGTTGGATATATGCCAGCTGCTTGCATCACCTGCTCTCCTGTTGTGTAATTTCAGACCATGCATGCTAGGAGATGGAAAGAAAGAGTTAATCCCCTAAAGCACACAGTCGCTCAGGAACATTCAGGTGTGTCTGGTTTGTTTTCCCCTTCATTTCTTCCTTAGGTGCAGTTACACAGCAAGCAACTTAGTAAACTAGAGCTATTGTTAGTACTGGAGGGGTGGTCCGGTTCAGGAAACAACAGACAGGTAATAATGGCTGCCTCCAATTCAAGTTGCCCTGAAGAGCTGGCTGAAAGAGATCTGGCACTTCAGGAGCCCGTATTAAATGGCTCCCCAATCTGTGAAGAAAAATGTGGGAGCAGAGAATTGAAAAATGAAGGAACCCCTCTTACGGAACTTGAAAGCAAAGATCCATGCCACGGTGAACCAAGCCTGGGAGACTACCTGCCTGAAAATGAATCATCCCAGGATTGTTCACCCAGTATCTTGACAGAAAGTCACCCAGAAGAGAAGCAGAAGGAGGAAGAAGTGCTTTGTGATTTTTGCCTAGCAGACAAGGTGCAGGCAGTAAAATCCTGCTTGACCTGCATGGTAAATTACTGCCAGGATCACTTGAGGCCTCACCTGGAGAATGTCAAACTACAGAGCCATAAGCTTATGGATCCCCTAAAGGACATTGACATACAGAGCTGCAAGACCCACAAAAGGCATCTTGGCTGGTTCTGCCACAGTGACCTAATCTGTATCTGTGAAGAGTGTCTTTTGGATGGACATCAAAACCACCAAGCTGTAATCTGTGGAGTAGCCAGGAAAGAGAAAGAGGTAACAATTACATATAAGTTTATTGTTAATATGATATGTAGGAGAATTGCCACACCCTGTTCAGTGCTTGGAAATAAGAGGTCAGAGAGCTCTTACTTTTACATCTAGCCTTTCATAAGGTCATTTGCATGAACGTTAGGGACTAAGTCACAGTGAGCTTCCCTATTGTTTCTTTGGTTGTGGCTTAGTAGAACATGTGAATCTAAGTACTGATTTATGCATTTATGATTTATGCAGCTTTATGTATACAGTGTTCCCTCGATTTTCGCGGGGAATGAGTTCCGAGACTGCCCGCAAAAGTCGAATTTCCGCGAAGTAGAGATGCGGAAGTAAATACAGTATTTTTGGCTATGAACAGTATCACAAGCCTTCCCTTAACACTTTAAGCCCCTAAATTGCAATTTCCCATTCCCTTAGCAACCATTTAGATCATTACTCACCATGTTTATTTATTAAAGTTTATTTAAAAAATATTTATTAAAGTCGGATGAAAGTTTGGCGATGACATGTGATGTCATCGGGCGGGAAAAACCGTGGTATAGGGAAAAAACCCCACAAAGTATTTTTTAATTAATATTTTTGAAAAACCGTGGTATAGACTTTTCGCGAAGTTCGAACCCGCGAAAATCAAGGGAACACTGTAAACCCTACCTCATAGAAACATAGAAGACTGATGGCAGAAAAAGACCTCATGGTCCATCTAGTCTGCCCTTATACTATTTCCTGTATTTTATTTTACAATGGATATATGTTTATCCCAGGCATGTTTAAATTCAGTTACTGTGGATTTACCAACTGCGTCTGCTGGAAGTTTGTTCCAAGGATCTACTACTCTGTGGCTTATTCCATGAATCATCCCTTAGCATGCACTTAGGTTTGTTCCTAAATGAACATAAAGAGAACTGTGTTATACTGGGATTTCATGAATTTGCAAGTGGGGTATTATAAAATAAAAGTTTCCTAGTGAAAGAGGATTGTGGGTTTACAATAAGGAGAAATCCTGATGAGCAGCAAGACTTTCCTACTTTGTATGAGAAACTGGCTGTCGTGTCAAGCATGACATCTGGTATATTCAGACTACTTATGAAACACCTGGATTTTGCTTAATTCCTATTGACTCAGGCAGTTGGCATTTGACTGATTCTCGAGCACAGTGGAGGAATTCAACTATTTTATGATACTTCCTTGGGACTAATGCCAAAGGTTACAGCCAATTTTATTTCCTGTAGGAGAATACATGAATAATACTCACGTGTGGTGGTTCTTGCCATATCATTATAAATTCTTTCTTTGTACAGAAAAGTTAAAAATGCCCTCAAAAATTGTCAAAATTGAGCTCTTGGTGACTTCAAAGATACAATTGTGCAACTTTCTTGGCAATGATATGGGAGGGGTTTGTCATAGCTGCCTCCATGGTTCAGTTTTCTGTATCTGAGATTCCTGATCCTGCTTAGTTTCCAAACTTAGAGAAGTTTAGCTCATTCCCCTTTTTGAAAGGCCATCCACTAATGTTTCTTTCTCACCTGGCTATGCATTTCAACTGAGTGCACATTATTCTTCACAGACATTTGCATCTCTGTATCATTGCAAAAAGCAAACAGAGATCAAATGTCTTCACTGTCTTGCAAATATGGAGTTTGAAATAATTTCTCTCTGATGTGTACCCCCCACCCCATGTTTGTTTGAACAAACAAGCAGGCACATGGCACAAGTGTCACATGGAGCCATATAGGTGGGCATGCGAGGTCAGGTCTGGCATGCCGGTCAGCTTGTTTTCGGGCCTTCTGGGCCCACTGGGATTTGGAAGCCTCCAGAGCAGCGAAGGGCTGCAAAATATGTTACTACCACACTTTGGGCGTGGCTTATTTTGTGGGGGTGGCTTGCCAGCCATGTGACAAGATTGGAGTGGCTTGACAATCATTTGATTTTAGGAAAAAATCTGTCCTGTAATCTGCAACTCTTACACTGCAAAAACATATGGACTACAGAACAGGGTAAAGTAATAGACACAATTTACATATACTTCTGCAAAGCCTTTGATTCAGTAGATCACGACAAACTATTTTTGAAACTCAAATCTTATGGCATTTTTGGATCCCTGCATAAATGGATAGCTGTGTTCATGTCAAACAGACAACAAGTAGTCAAAATAGGGAGTGCTCTATCAAACCCTTGGGGCCGCCATTAAAAGCGGTGTCCCACAAGGCAGCGTTTTAGGACCCACACTGCTTTATATAAATGACCTTTTCAATCATGACTTAAGAAATCTGACATAAGCATAGTATACAAAATTGTCTGCTACAATTTCCTATCTACTTCAGCTTCAACCACAATAATACACGAGCACACAATAGATACAAATGTAAGATAAACTGCTCCAGAAAAAATGACTTCAGCAACAGATTGAATGCACTACCTAACTCTGTAGATACTTCTTCAAACCCCCATAAGTTTAACCTTAGACTGTCTACTGTGGACCTCATCCCATTCCTAAGAGGTCTGTAAGGGGACATGTATAAGTGCACCAATGTGCCTACTGTTCCTTTCCTACTGTCCCCATTTATTCATACCCTTATCCTGTATTCATAATTATGTTTATTCCTATATCTGATTTTGATGATTTTGACAAACAATCAAACAATCAATCAATCAATCAATCAATCAATCAATCAATCAATCAAACAAACAAACAAACAAACAAACAAACTGAAAAGGGCAGTTACTCATACTTAACATATAAGGTTGAGTGAATCACAGTGAAATCAACTGGAAGAAAAAAATGGGAGGAATAGACATGAAGAGACTGCAAAGTATTAGAGAACATATAGACATTATCTTCTAAATCAGTGGTTCTCAACTTGGCGGTCGGGACCCCTTTTGGGGTCAAATGGCCATTTCACGGGGGTCGCCTGAGACCCTGGGAAAAGACAAATTTCTCCTGGTGTTAGGAACTAAAGCTTCTATTCTGGCACCTTGGAACATATTTTTACAATCTGACCAATCAGACGTTTACAGTGGGGGCGTCTCTCTGACCTTCCTTCCAATCAGCTCAAAGCTCTGTTGGGAGAATTGGCGCTAGACTTATGGTTGGGGGTCACCACAACACGAGGAACTATATTAAGGGATCGCTGCCTTAGAAAGGTTGAGAACCACTGTTCTAAATAAATCAACCAGTTTATTTTTTAAGTATCTTGCAATGATAGTAGTAGAACGGCCGGTGACATTCTTCAGATAAGGGTTTTTTTAAAAGTTGAATTTTAAGAGACTGGGTGCCTTAAGCTTTTAAAGGACTTAAAACAAATTTATTCACCCATTAACTGTTTGAATGGGAAAATTCCTGTAATAACATTTATTAATACAAGATTCTGGGGTGGCAATACCTTCATTTATATATTTTTCGCAAACATTGATCTGGAATTCATGCATGATAAATGTGATACTGAGATCAATGAGATCGATGTCCCTTCTTTTTCTTTTATCATTCAGCAAATAAAATGTTTTCTGTAGAAAAGTTATTCCCCAATTGCTATATGGAATGGAAATATGGGGAATGGTAAACTGGACATCTTGCACTCATTTGGCTCTTCCATTGATAATCTTTATGCCTTATTGAAAATGGAACTTGATCACTTTAAGAGGGAGTGATTAAAGTCCATTTTTCTCTTCTTACCTATTTGGAAACATATGTATAATTCCAAATTCTAAAGCTAACTATACTGCTCAAAAAAATAAAAGGGAACACTCAAATAACACATCTTAGATCTGAATGAATGAAATATTCTCATTGAATATTTCATGTGCACAACCATTCCATTTGCACAACAGCATGTGAAATTGACTGTCAATCAGTGTTGCTTCCTAAGTGGACAGTTTGATTTCACAGAAGTTTGATTTACTTGAAGTTATATTTGTTTTTTAAGTGTTCCCTTTATTTTTTTGAGCAGTGTATATAATCTAGTTATCGTCAATTGGCGATTTTAAGGACTGGAACCAGGGATGGGCTACTGCCTGGACAGGGGGAAATGCAGTGGGGTAGCGAAAATGGAGCTCCACCCCAGAGCACCCAATTTGCACTGAAAGATGTTTTAAGAAAATGCAGGGCGTCCTGTATAAGCCACACCCACAGTGTGGTAGTAAACATTTTGGTAGCCCTTCACTGACTGGAACACAGTCTTTGCTTTAGATTATCCTGCATGGTTTGGTCTGATTAAATTGCACAGAGAAATCATTTTTTTTCTTTTTAATTAGCTAAATATAAAAAAAACGAAAAGAAAATTACACAAAATTATAAAAGGAGGAAAAAACCAGGAAAAGGACACAAAATGTAATATTTACAACATACATTTATTAATAAATTGAAACTGTGATTCATTACATTCATGGTTGATGTATGTTAATCAATTCTGCAAGCCACTAAATTCTTGGAGCCATATGTTTGTGTTTCCAGTGTCGAACAATACGTCTTTTGATTATGTGTTCATTTTCTCTGTCCAAATGTCACCTCCTGAGATAAATCTCGGCTGAGATTTAATAATTGAGTCAAGATTGGGTAACATGTAATTGCTTCTTACCGAAATGGAACAATATATTTAAATCAAGCATTGATTTCACTGCATCTCAAAAAACATAAATCGTTATGATTGTTTCTGCAATACTGTTTTTTATTTAAAAGAAAGTGCTCTGAAAATCTGTTGAAATGTTGGATTTTTTTTTAAAAAGGTCTCTTTTTATTCATTTAAATAAAATGTTCAAACAAAAAGGCAAATAGAAAAAAGAATATGCACATATATACTAAGGGATTGAGAAAAAATATTAAAAGGCAAAAAATAAAATAAAAGGTGTATTCTGCTGCTCATTCTGTGTTTCACCCCCTATTAATCCTCTTTCAGACTCTAATTACTGCTTGAATATTTTTCATAGTTTACTTTGGACATTATTACTCATTTCTGTTTGGTCCGTAGGAATCTCTAATTATCTCTGTGTTTCAACTCCCAGTTTTACGGAAGAGTTTACAGAATTCACTTTCTAGTTTATGTTGTTAAAGTGCCTGCATAGAGCAGGGGTGTCAAACTCAAGGCCTGAGGGCTGGATCCAGCCTACGGGTTGCTTAGATCCAGCACACAAGGCTGCCCTAGAAACAGTGCCTCTGCCAGAAAAAATGGTGCTTGGGAGGATTGTGTGCAGCCTTCCTGAGCTCTGTTTTCTCTGGCAGAGGGTTTCAGGAGGCTGTTGCAGCCAAAAACAGAATTCGGGAGCCTGTTTTCACTAGCAAAGCAGTCAGGCACACCTGCAACATGAGTGACGTTGAGCTGGTCACACACACCCTGCCCTCCCCATGTCAAATACAAACACAACCCTGATGCAGCTCTAAATTAAATCAAGTTTAATAGAGGATATCGGAAAGTACCAATGACTTTATGATTCTGTGGTACATCTGTGTGTGCATAAAGCACTTAAAAATCACTTTTACTCTCTATTGAAGCAGAAAAGCTGTAATTTATATCAGGTGCTTCTTTTAGCAGCCATAGAACATTTTGTAATTCATCAAGTAGTGACATATACAGTTGCAATAAGAACATTTAGTAGAATGTCAGCTAGAATACTTGTTTGCAAAGACTATAAATTGTTTTAATAATAAATTTAATATAAAAAGTGGCTTATTTTTCCACTTACTGTAGATGGTTTAGTTTAAGTCATTTGTTAGTTCCTGTTGTCTAATTGCTAGTTTGGATGACAATCCTTTGATTTTGAAAAGTGCTTCATGGTATTTATCAAATAATATGTTTGCAATAGTGTGTTAATAAAATATGATAATCCAGTAGCAAGGCTTGATCATAGAGTATTATAAGTTTTGGATTGCATCAAAATCAATTCTAATTAAATTACTTTGTACTCCACCTCAATTCTACTAAATCAATGATGACGAACCTATGATATGTGTGCCACAGGTGAGGGCATGTAAGGCGTTGCCCTATGTCGGCTCCAGTATGCATGTGCATGCTGGCCAGCTGATTTTTGGCCTTCTTTTCAGCCATTTTTGCTCTCCTCAGGCTTCAGGAAAGCTTCCTGAACTATGGGGAGAGCAGAAAATGGCCCAAAGGGTGAACAAGAAGTTATTTTTTGGTTGGCCCATTTGGCCATTTTCCCCTATCCTCAGGTTTCAGGAGGCTTGGAGATGGTGAAAAATGGCCCAATTCTGGAAATCTGGAGATTTCAATGAGATCTGTGTGCATGCACAGGGCATAGTACAGGGGGATTGTATGCATGCATGGAGTGGGGAGGGCATTGCATTATGGGTGTGCACAGGGGTGGGCTATTTCCCAGATGGGGGGAATGCAGTGGGGTAGTGAAAATGGAGCTCCACCCCAGAGCACCCAATTTGTAGTGAAAGATGTTGAAAGAAAATTCAGGGTATTCTGCATAAGCCATGCCCACAGTGTGGTAGTAAAATTTTTGGTAGCCCTTCACTGCTTTTGGGCATATGTGCACATGCTATCATGTGCATGCCCTTTTGGCACCCGAGCAGCGATGGGCTAAAAGCCGGAACGCTAAATTGCGCTCGCTGCTGCGGCTCGTAAGTTCTTGCGGGACCAGTGCAATTTTGCTGCTGCACCTGTGGAGGTAGCAAAATTGCGCCCGTGTTTCAGTGAGGTTTTACCTGCGACTCCATGTGCGATTTTGCTACCTTCACAGGTGCAGCAGCAAAATTGTGCTGGTCCTGCAAGAACTTATGAGCCGCAGCGGCGAGCATAATTTAGCGTTCCGGCTCATAGCCCACCACTGCACCCGAGCCAAAAAAGGTTCGCTACCACTTTACTAGATGATGGAAAGTTTTTAAGGAAGTGCAACTTCATTCAGAATGACTAATGTGGATTACTTTTCTTACAGACCAAACGATCCCAACCTTGTCTACATCAAGGTTTGGTTTATTAGCCATCACTTTGCCTAACTTGTCTGGCTCCATACAGAACCAGTTTTCAGTCTGAATGTTCATGAACAAAAATGAACTCATTCATGAATTTCAACAGCTGTTATGTGATTCTCTCCTGGTTTATCTGTTAACAGTTTGAACTTCATCATCATCAAGAAGAATATGATTGGAAATTGAAGTCAGCTGAAAATGCAATTGTTAAATTGGAGAAGAACTCAGAGTCTATAGTGGTAAGAATTTAAAAATATCAATTTTATATATGTATGGTATATGTATGGATGTTAAATGAAGTTGGTGAAAAAAGTAAAAAAAAAGTAAAAAAGAAAAGAAAAAAAAATACTATTTTGCGTTTCTCCATATAGGAAGTGGCAGGAAAGAAGGTAGGGAGTAGACGAAGAGATAGTGGGTGACTAACAGATTTATCTTTTATTTGCCGTATGAGTCATTAATATAAGGTTATTTATAGGGTTCATCGGGGACTGTCAAAGTCACAGTGCTTTGCACAAAGGAAACTGATTTGTACGTCATTCTTTTCTCTGTGCTCTTTTGTAAAGCATGTTTTCATATTTTAAAAACTTGGATTTAGTTGTTCTGGAAGGAACTTTTAAGGCTAATTTCACATTTTACATTCTAAAGTCAACATTAATAACATTTAGCACAAGGATTTTATAGTTACCCTTGTTAAGTTTCATTATGTAACAAGAGTCATCTGTACAATATCTGTAACTTTACTGAAATTTCTCATTAAATTCCACGCAAGGTGAGAAATGAGTGAACCTTTTACCCCAAATCTATAAAGACTCCTCTAGAATAATGTTGATATTTATGCAATTTGGTAAGGTTTTTCTCAATCCTTCCTGCAGTCATTGTCTAATGTCACCTAACTGTAGTGAAAAACAGAAAACTTATAAGAACTTTCTTTGAAAAAATATATTAGTATTTGAGGAAATATTTTATTCCTTCAGAAGCATTTACTGAGCCTGCAGTTTAATCACAATCTTCTAAAAGGGAAACACAATAGTAACTTTTGGGGATTTCCAGGATAAGCCAATCGCAACTTCAGTTTTTAAAAATCTGAACCAAATATTCTACTTTATTGTCATTTGTGGGACATTTAACAGCAAAGCTGGGCCCAATGGGTGAAAAGCTGAAGTTTCACCCCTCCAAAGACTCTTTGGGCCTCCACATCCTAACCACTCTTCCTGCCATGATATAGTCGCTTGATAGTTGCCGCGGTAAACATTTGGATTCTAAGGAATGCTTTTATTTTCCATCTTCCCTCATATTTCCATTGTGTGAAAAATTCTCTGTGCCTGACTGGCAAACATAAAGGAAAAATGATAAAAATATAAATAATGAAAATATGTTTTCATTGTAGGTCAAGGGAAATTGGAGAGACGAGCTACTTCTCTGTTAACCACAAAATAGACTACAAATGGATACAGTCAGGGAAGAAATAAGAGGGAGGAAGGGGATGTAAAGGAGAGGAGGAGAAGAGAGAAGTAAAGAGAGGCTTAGAAGGAGGAGGAGAAAGTTGGAGAAAGGAAGAAGGAATTAGGAAGAAGGGAGAGAAGGAGAAAGAAGGGAGAGGTAAGGGAGAGAGGGAGTGATATGATATAGTATATGGGAAACAGATGAGCAACTAGGCCATGATTAGGTAAGATTATTATGTTTGTTTGTTGGATAATAATGACTAATCGGTTGACATCTGATAAAATATTCTCGTATGTGTACTGATGTTTATGTGTGGAAAAAAAATTAAAATATTTTGGGGAAAAAAAGGGGAAAAAAAGAAAAATATATTTCAGAGTGTCCTTTCCAGGCTCTAGAATTTTGAGGTATGTAAGTAGGGAAACCAATCCATCCCATCTATTATATTTTTATATATGTATGCAGGCATGTGTGTCTATAAAAATGTTTAACTGTTTCTTAGAGATAAGTGGATCACAATAGCAAACATTTCCTGCTTGTTCCTTGGTCTACCGGATTCTACCAGATGCCAACGTTTAACCAATCCTTTTTACCTACTTTTCCTAGTCCTAGAAAATAACTTTTGTCCTCGATTTTTAATAGCAGAATTGTTTCTTCTACGTAAGAGAAGAATCTGGCAGGGTATCTTTTTTGCTAAGCATTAATATAAGCACACACCCTCAGGAAAGTGCTGCTTGGGCCAGAAGGAGGTATACTAGGGAGATCTGCAATTTATATGACATTTTATTATTTATTTATTTATTACTTAGATTTGTATGCCGCCCCTCTCCGAAGACTCGGGGCGGCTCACAACATGTAGAAACAAATCATGAGCAATCAGACAAATTTAAAATATTTAAATATTTAAAAAACCCCATATGCTAACAGACACACACACAGACATACCATGCATAAATTAAACGTGCCCAGGGGGAGATGTTTCAGTTCCCCCATGCCTGACGGCAAAGGTGGGTTTTAAGGAGTTTACGGAAGGCAGGAAGAGTAGGGGCAGTTCTAATCTCCGGGGGGAGTTGGTTCCAGAGGGCCGGTGCCGCCACAGAGAAGGCTCTTCCCCTGGGGCCCGCCAACCGACATTGTTTAGTTGACGGGACCCGGAGAAGGCCAACTCTGTGGGACCTAATCGGTCGCTGGGATTCGTGCGGCAGGAGGCGGTCTCGGAGATATTCTGGTCCGATGCCATGAAGGGCTTTAAAGGTCATAACCAACACTTTGAATTGTGACCGGAAATTGATCGGCAGCCAATGCAGACTGCGGAGTGATGGTGAAACATGGGCATACCTAGGTAAGCCCATGACTGCTCTCGCAGCTGCATTCTGCACGATCTGAAGTTTCCGAACACTTTTCAAAGGTAGCCCCATGTAGAGAGCATTACAGTAGTCGAACCTCGAGGTGATGAGGGCATGAGTGACTGTGAGCAATGAGTCCCGGTCCAGATAGGGCCGCAACTGGTGCACCAGGCGAACCTGGGCAAACGCCCCCCTCGCCACAGCTGAAAGATGTTGTTCTAATGTGAGCTGTGGATCGAGGAGGACGGCCAAGTTGCGGACCCTCTCTGAGGGGGTCAATGATTCCCCCCCCAGGGTAATGGACGGACAGATGGAGTTGTCCTTGGGAGGCAAAACCCACAGCCACTCCGTCTTATCCGGGTCGAGCCTGAGTCTGTTGACACCCATCCAGGCCCCAACAGCCTCCAGGCACCGGCACATCACTTCCACCGCTTCGTTGACTGGGCATGGGGTGGAGATGTAAAGCTGGGTATCATCCGCATATTGATGATACCTCACCCCATGTCCTTGGATGATCTCGCCCAGCGGTTTCATGTAGATGTTAAATAGCAGGGGGGAGAGGACCGACCCCTGAGGCACCCCACAAGGGAGAGACCTAGGAGTCGACCTCTGACCCCCCACTAACACCGACTGCGACCGGCCAGAGAGGTAGGAGGAGAACCACTGCAGAACAGTGCCTCCCACCCCCAGCCCCTCCAGCCGGTGCAGAAGGATACCATGGTCGATGGTATCGAAAGCCGCTGAGAGGTCAAGGAGCACCAGGACAGAGGATAAACCCCTGTCCCGGGCCCGCCAGAGATCATCCATCAACGCGACCAAAGCGGTTTCCGTGCTGTAACCGGGCCTGAAACCCGACTGCCGGGGACCTAGATAATCGGCTTCTTCCAAGGACCGCTGGAGCTGGAGTGCCACCACCTTCTCAACAACCTTCCCCATAAAGGGAAGGTTGGAGACTGGACGATAGTTATTAAGGACAGCTGGGTCCAGGGAGGGCTTCTTGAAGAGGGGGCGCACAAGCGCTTCTTTATAGAGTGATGGGAAAACTCCCCTCCCCAAGGAAGCGTTGGTAATCTCCTGGGCCCAGCTCCGTGTCACCTCCCTGCTGGCCGAAACCAACCAGGAGGGACACGGATCCAGTAAACAGGTGGCGGAACTCACAGCTCCAATGGCCTTGTCCACTTCATCAGGTGTCACCAGATCAAACTCTTCCCAGACAGGTGGACAAGTACGTGCCCCAGTCACCTCGACTGACTCGTTGTTATTGGAGTCGAGGTCGGCCCGAATCCGAGCGACTTTATCAGCGAAAAACGTGTTAAAATCCTCGGCACTACTCTGCAAGGGCTCCCCAACTCCCCCCTGGTTAAGAAGGGAGCGGGTCACCCTAAACAGAGCGGCCGGGTGGGATTCCGCTGATGCAATCAAGGCGGCATGGTACGCGCATCTTGCCGCCTGAGCGCCACTTTGTAAGTCTTAATAAAAGCTCTTACAAGTGTTCAATCGGATTCAGACCTACTCTTCCTCCATCGCTTCTCTAGACGTCTCTTTTGGCGTTTCAACTCCCGGAGCTCCTCGTTGAACCATGGGGCTCTACGGGGTCTAACGCCTCGGAGAGGTCGCAAAGGCGCAATCCGGTCAAGAGCCCCCGCTGCAGCCGTGTTCCAGGCCTCCGCGAGAGACTCCGCCGAACTGTGGACGAGTGCCTCTGGAATAACCCCAAGCGCCGTCTGAAAGCCCTCTGGGTCCATCAGGCGTCTGGGGCGGAACATCTTAATTGGTTCCGCCTCCCTGCGGGGAAGGATTGGAGCCAGGAAGTCAAGCCGTAGTAGAAAATGGTCTGACCATGACAAAGGCAATGCTTCTAAGCCCCTTAGTCTCAGACCATTACTCAATTGCTCGGAAAGGAATACCATGTCAGGTGCGTGCCCTCCCTCGTGAGTCGGACCCTGTACTACTTGAGTCAGGTCCACGGCTGTCATGGTGGCCATGAACTCCTGTGCCAACCCAGAGGTTTCGCCGAGTGACGGCAGGTTGAAGTCCCCCAGGACGATGAGTCCGGGGAACTCCACCGCCAACCCGGCTACTTCCTCGAATAGCACAGGCAGGGCTTTTGACACGCAGCTGGGAGGCAGGTACGTGAGAAATAAGCCCACCTGAACCCCTAAGTCCAACCTCATCAAGAGAGACTCGCAACCCGCAATTTCCGGAGCAATGAGTCTACGCAGGCAAAGGCTCTCCCTGGCTACAATAGCCACTCCTCCCCCTCTTCCCTGGGGTCGAGGTTGATGCCATATCTGAAACCCGGCTGGGCAAATTTCAGAGAGAGGAACACCTCCCTCCGGGCCCAGCCAGGTTTCAGTAATACATGCCAGGTCGGCCTCCTCATCCAGGATCAAATCCTGGATGAGGAGAGCTTTATTTACCACCGACCTGGCATTCAGCAGCAGCAACCTGAGCCCAGAGCCAGAGTTACACTCACCACCAGTACCCAAGATTGGGCTCACAGAGCCAGAACAAGGGACTGTTATTAGGCAACGATCCCTCGTTCCCCTGGAACGGCTAACTCTGTGGCCCCCGCCATATCTGCCTCTCCCCAGCAACACAGGGATATTCCGACCCTCTGGCCCCCCAGAGATCGGCAACCCCCCCTCCCCTGCCTCCCGAGCGTCAGGTGGGCCAGACCTATCATTCACACTACTATTAAAAAATTTATCCATACCGCACACACCCCCACCCCCACCCACCCAATCGTACCAGTCATTCCATTCATAACCACAAGCAAATTTATCCCAATCATCCATTACTTAGAACCCTAATAACGTTAAAAATCAATTAAATTAATAATAGTATAAAATGGCAGTTAATAACAATTTAAAAACACTAAAAACTGTTAAAAATATAACTATATACAATATACACTAAAATTATAAGTTAATATAAATTAATATAAAATTAATTTCGTTGATGGTATGAACAGATCTTAACATGCTCTAATAGTCTGCAGTAATGTAGGATAATTTAATGTAGGAGAAGTATAGCTAGGAAAATAAAGAGGCTGTTTGCCACTAGAAGTTTGGATGGAACAATTCTAGTCTAAATTTTCCATTGATTGATTTCTTTTGAATAACACTCCATCTTGCAAATTGGATGAAAAACTGAGAACTCATGTTCAATCATTTTGCTATATACACTAAAAAAAGTTCCACACCCATTTTCACTCTGATTCAGCTGACCCTGAGGGCACCGAAAAGCCCCTACGTAGTGTCAATGACTCTCAGAGAGCTAATGACCAACCTTCAAAGTGCTAACAACCAAATGACTGCAAGGAATATAAATCCTTCCATTCCCCACAATTCAGTCAAAACTGAAGAATTGTCAGAACTCCTTCTTTGATGAAAAGTGAAACATCTTCAAAAGCAAGCAAGCAAACAAACAAAAAACAGAAAGTCCAGTTGCCTTTTGAAATGGCAGCTTTGGGTCATTTTGCTGGACAATTTATTAGACATTCTGGATCTGTCTGTAGGTTTGCTTGATTCACATTAATTTAGAATAGAAAGGAACACCAGAAACTGGTTAACAAGTAGCATCAACTATGTGATAATTGGTGTTGTGGCTTGTGAACATTTAAAAAATATTCCTATTTCTCTTCAGTTCTTATTTTGTATATGAATGTGTATATGATCTTTTGGCTGTAGATCAAGTTTGACAGAACAAAGATAGCAAATTAATTAGAGTTCAAAGACTGGATAAGGTACTAGAGCAGTGGTTCTCAACCTTTCTAATGCCGCGACCCCTTAATACAGTTCCTCATATTGTGGTGACCCCCAACCATAAGTCTAGCGCCAATTCTCCCAACAGAGATTGAAGCTGATTGGCAGGAAGTTCAGAGGGACGCCCCAACTGTAAACACTTGATTGGTCGGATTGTAAAAATAGGTTCCAAGGCGCCAGAATAGAAGCTGTAGTTCTTAACACTATGGGAAATTTGTCTTTCCCATGGTCTTAAGCAACCCCTGTGAAACAGTCATTCGACCCCCCAAGGGGGTCCCGACCCCCAGGTTGAGAACCACTGTGCTAGAGGATGTCAGGGATAAGGGCTTCAGGGAGGCAAGTCTTTACCACTGTTCTCCATCTCTTGTGCTTTTCAGTCACTGAGTAAGCTTCTTTCTTTAATACAAAGATTATCATGAGTGATTGCTCTATGTTTTCTGCTGCAGAATAAAAGGCAATTTATTCTTTCTGCAAAATGGAAGGTAGACTTACTTTGTAATTTAAAAGAACTACTGAGAAACTTTAATTTGGCAGACACGATGAAGAACATCCATGGGTTGTTATTATAGCCATAGGCTGAAAATTCTCTATGCTTGCTACAGCAAGTTAGCATTTGATGAATAATTCTTTATAATAACCCCAAACATGAGATACTATTAGAGTAATAATGGTTTTCTTTCTCATTTGGTGGGATGTTACAAGTGAATTGACATACTGTAATTATGGCATGCATAATGGTAAGTTAATACTTGGGAAATAGCTGCTGTGTTTACATAGAATAATTTTCTCTTGAATGTGGCTTATTTTTTTCCCTGTCAGCCTATGTCAGTGATGGAGAACCATTTTTGGTTTGTGTGCCAAAAGAGTGTGTGTGTGTGTGCTAGCATGCGTGCATGTGCCCACACCCCTTACCTCCCACACACACATGCACAACCCCCCCCACTGACCCGTGAACGCACACAATCCCCCCTCACCTCTGCACATATTCACAGGCCTCACTGAAGCCTGGCACGTGAAAAAAAAATGCCCAGATGGGCAAACCAGAAGTTTGGGAAAACGTATTTCTGGTTTGATATTGTGCTGCTTTTTTGCACTCCAGAAGGTTCAGGGAACTTCCTGAAGCCCTGGAGCCAATTCTCCCAACAGAGATTGAAGCTGATTGGCAGGAAGTTCAGAGGGACGCCCCCACTGTAAACGCCTGATTGGTTGAATTGTAAAAATAGGTTCCAAGGCACCAGAATAGAAGCTGTAGTTCTAAATTTGTCTTTTCCCGTGGTCTTAAGTGACCCCTGTGAAACAGTCATTCGACCCCCAGGTTGAGAACCACTGTGCTAGAGGATGTCAGGGAGTACAAAAAGCAGCACAACGGGAAAACCAGAAGTTTGGAAAACACACTTCCAGTTTGCCCATTGTGCTGTTGTTTGCCCTGGAAGCTTCCCTGAACCCTCTGGACTGCAAAAAACAGCACAATGGTAAACTGGAAGTACGTTTTCCCGAGCTCCAGTTTGTCTGTTGGGTGATTTTTTTTTTTTGCCTCCAGAGCTTCAGGGAAGATTCCCTGACACATCTGGAGGGCAAAACAACACTTCCCAAGGCCGAAAATCAGCTGGCCAGCGCATGCACGCGCACTGGAGGTGTCACAGGATAAAGTCTCACATGCCCCCCGATAAGGCCACCTGTAGTACGCATGCCATAGATTCACCATTACGGGCCTATGTTGTGCATCTGAAGAACATTTTGAGGGGACTATGACTGGAAGGACTGCATGGTTATGGGTATAGCTATACCTTTTAGTGCATGGTCAATTTAAAACGTCAAGCCGATCAGTTTTAAGGCTTTGCAACAATGGTGGCTTCTGTTCTCGCAGAATTCAGTATCTGAAGTGAAACTCTTGGTGGAAGAGAAGTTTGAGGCACTGCTCCAAGCTGTCAAGGCAACCCATGCCACTGTGCTCACTTTTCTGGAGGAGAAAGAACGTGTTGCAATTAATCATGCAAACGGAATAAAGGACTATCTTCAGAGCCAACAAGTGACAATGGAGGAATGGAGGAAAAGATTGGAGAAGATGGCCACTCACACTAATGATATCGTCTTCCTAAAGGTACCTTAAATGATGATAGTAAAAATGTTTAGATCAGCCCTCAGCAACTATTTGCCTTTCTTGAATATTTTAGGTTTCAACCATTAAATTTCTCTCACTGAAAGTTATGGGAGCTGAAACCCAGTGCATCATATTTGTACATCATTTGGAAAAGTTGTTTTGGATTAATTAATGTTTACCTTTTCACTAAATATCCTGTATCAATATGATTTGTTATTTGTGTTCACATAAAACACAGCTGCTGCTCTAAAACTATAACTGGCCAATGTCAATTGTACAGTCTTAAGAGAAAGCAGAGAATACTAGTGTGTGTGTTTATTTGAGTGAGCAACAAATCCTCTGATTTCTTTAGTAATCTGATTTCTTTATTAATCGAGTTGTTGAAGCGTGGAATTCATTAACGGACTCTGTAGTGTCATCCCCTAACCCCCAACACTTTATCCTTAGGCTATCCACAGTTGACCTCTCCAGATTCCTAAGAGGTCAGTAAGGGGCATACATAAGCACACTAGAATACCTTCCGTCCCCTGTCCTATAGTCTCTCCTGTATCTCATATATCTTCTCTACTATATCTCTATAAGCTTCGTTGTATATTATTGTGTATGGGACAAAATAAATAAATAAATAAATAAAATAAAAATAAATTTCAGCCTAGTAGTTTTCTGCAAGATGAGGATAGGAGAGCAGAAGAGTGGTACAACATGCCGTGCTGTCATGAACCAAACTTCTTGATTTGAATATTCATTTCATCTTGAAATGTAAATGTGAAAGGGAATTACATCATGATAACACAATGCACAGGGTTCTTCCTCCCAACTACTGTCTAAGCAGCATTCTTATTTCTTCTATATATCTGTGCACATTTAGGAATACTGTGAATTCAAGAAGCATCTGGGAGATGAGACATTGCCTAGTGTATATATTGGTCTAAAAGACAAATTATCAGGAATTCAAAAGGTGATCTCTGAATCCACTGAACAGCTGTTACAATTACTACAAAGTTCCTATGTAGAAAAATTGCAGGAGTTTGCTAATGATGGTGAGTACCCCTCCTTCCCTCCATCTTTAATTTACACGTTTATTCATTTTGATCAATTTTAAGGCTGATCACTTATCAACTGTTCATTAATTCTTAGTCATATAAAAAATTCCTTCCTTCCTTCCACCTATATAGAAGATGCTGGGATAAAAACAACAGTGGCTGCAATTGTTCCATCCAAACATCGTCTATCAGCTCCAGAACCTCAAAGTAGGAATGACTTCTTAAAGTGTAAGTTATTGTCCAATTTTTGCTGAAAAATTTGAAAGAATTAAAAGAAAGAAGATTACCACCGCTGCCTAGCCCTGCCGCCTGGAACAATGGGATGCACAGAAGCCAGGTCTACAGAGAGGGGCGGCATACAAATCTAATAAAAAATAAAAAATAACAATAATAAAAATATGGAGTGCATGGATGCCAAAAATGGGATGTGTGTAGGCCAAAAATGGGGCACGCAGAGGCAGCAATAGGTGGCAGTGAGAATGGGCAGATTTGGTGGCAATGGCCGGTGGTGATCTCCGTAGCCTGGAAAAGCTGATCATTGGTATTCCAAGAGTAGTAAAAAAGTAGTAAAAAAAATTGAATCCCACTACTGGAAAGAACATTTTCCTTTGCTTTCTAAATTGGTTAATAAAATTTTGTCAAGTATTTATTTAAAAAACTAAATAAATTTTAATCTCACTTTAGTGATCTGATGTTAACCCAGTATCAGTTTCTGGGAAAAGAATACTGTTTTTCCAGTACTGAAATTCAGGGAACTATTACTTAAGCAAGCATTTTTTTTATTCCAAGCAAGCATGCAATAACCATAGTGATTTTACATACCAAGCCAAGATCTTCCCCACCTCTGTCCAATATATGAATGAGAACCAATTAAAAAATCTGCTAACCATTATGTGTATTTTAATATTTTTTACCAGCAGACATAGCTACAACCTAAATATTGTCTGACAAAGGTTAAAAAAGGGAGATTCTTCCAAGTTCTATACATACATACATACATACATACGTACGTACGTACGTACGTACGTACATATGGCGGTCTTGGTATATTTGGGTTTCTTCGAAGTCTCACTTGTCATCTTCAGGCTGGTGCTTCTGTCATTGTCACCAGAAACGTCGGCAGATATTTCTGAATCCTACACGGGAAGAAACCCGAATATACCAAGACCGCCATACCTGTACCCGTGAAAATCTACGAAAATCTACGAAAACATATATATATATAGTAGAATAGTATAAAAATAAAATAGAATAGAATAGAATAGAATGGAGTGGAATGGAATGGAATAGAACAGAATGGAACGGAACGGAACAGAACAGAACAAAACAGAAAATAACGGAACAGAATTATTTATTGGCCAAGTGCGATTGGACACACAAGGAATTTGTCTTTGGTGCATATGTTCTGAGTGTACATAAAAGAAAATATACATTTGTCAAGAATAATGAGGTATAACACTTCAGGATTTTCATAGGGTTCAAATAAGCAATCAGGAAACAATTGATATTAATATAAATCCTAAGGATATAAGCAATAAGTTACAGTCATAGAGTCATAAGTGGGAGGAGACGGGTGATAGGAACCATGAGAAAAACTAATAGTAATAGTAGTGCAGTCTTAATGAATAGTTTGACAGTGGTGAGGGAAATATTTGTTTAACAGAGTCATGGCATTCAGGAAAAAACTGTTCTTGTGTTGAGTTGCCCTGGTTTATAGCAACGTTTTGATGATAGGAGATGAAACAATTTATGTCCGGGATGTGAGGTGTCCGTAAATATTTTCATGGCCCTCTTTTTGACTCATGCACTACACGATGGAAGGCAGGTTGGCATGAATTATTTTTTCTGCATCCTGGCCTTAAACTCCTGTTATAAAATCTAATTAGGTCTTTTTAGGTGCAGTATTCTATCATATTTAGTGCTCAATTAATTATCTCTAGCTTTAAAAATTGTATCTATTTTTTGTGCAGATGCTTGCCTGTTAACCTTTGACCCAATTACTGCTCATCGCTATTTGAGGTTTTTGGATGACAACCACAAGATCTCCAACACCGCGCCCTGGGAGCATCCGTACCCAGATCATCCAGAAAGATTTGCACACTGGCGCCAAATCTTGTCCAATCAAAGCTTATATATGGGTCGTTATTACTTTGAAGTTGAGATATTTGGAGCTGGCATTTACATTGGCATGACAAATAAGAGCATTGACAGGAAAGGCTCAGAGAGCAACAGTTGTATATCGGGGAATAACTTCTCCTGGTGTATTAAATGGAATGGCAAGGATTTCTCAGCTTGGCATGGTGATGTGGAGACCCCTTTGAAATCTCAGGAATTCAGCAGAATAGGGGTCTACCTAGATTACCCCAGAGGGACACTCTCATTTTATGGCATCGCTACTGACTCAATGACTGTCTTGCATACTTTTGAATGCAAGTTTAATGAGCCTTTATATCCAGCCTTCTGGCTATCAAAGAAGGAAAACAGCATTCAGATTGTTAGATTGCGAGAGGAAACTGAGCAGAATCCAGAAAATACTCTTCCTTCCACAGGAGAATTTGCTTCCGGTAGTTTAGAGACACATGACTAAAGCAATGCACTGTGGACACTGTTAACTCAGAACTAAGTCATTGTCTTTGTTATACAATCTAGGAAATGTTGGTCAGTTGTGGATTCCTTTTGAAAAAAAATTATACTTCAAGTTGTATATTACTTCTGTGAATATTACCTCTAACTGAGAAAGAAAAAAATATAAAAATGTATCCTGTTTTTAAGGGAAAGTATTGAAAATACTTATTTTTACATACTTATTTTACATAATACTGGGAAGCCGTAAAGACCTGGCTTTTCTGACAGGCCTTGGACCATTGACCTCAGGGGGGGTTACTAACGAGGTTGCCCCATTAATGTATGGATGGCTGCAATTATTTTAAATTGAAATGTTTTTATATTGATCCATGCTTATTTTTGTTGTGAGCTGCCCTGAGTCCCTAGGGAGTTGGATATCATAGATATATAAAGAAAGAAATAAAGAAATAAATTTGCAAAATCAACTGCTTTCTGATTGCAAATTTCTAACAGGTGTATTCAAAATAAAAGCCAAATGGATGTTAGCATAACATTGCTATGTACTGAAAGAATAAGCATAATTTATCTATGGATACAGTCACTCCTGGCCCAATCTCCCTGTACTTCCTATGCTATAAAAAGTATAAGTCACATGTGTTGATCAAATCAGATTTTAGAACAATTGGTGTCCTCAAATCACTTCTGTTTGTAGGGAAGTATTTGTATACATAAAGATAAAAAGAATCGGCATTACCCACAGCAGATGAATGGTTGATGAAGATGATGGACCATATTGAGGTGGCTAAATTAATTTCTTTGATTAGATAAAAGATACTTATCTATATTTATTACTGATTGAAAACCTATTATGGCCTCTTGTGTAAGGCAGAAAAAAGGGATGTATGGTTATGTTTTTTCATGATGGGATAGAATAAATTATAGAAAAAAGAAGGTCATGTTGTAACCATAGCATATAGAATAAATTTATAATTGTACTTATAATTACTGTAAAGAAGATCAGAAACTACTTCTTTTTATCTTTTTTATATTTGTTTCCTTCGCTCAATAAGCATATTTTTATATCAATGAATACAGAAGTATATTGTACCTACAGTGAAAGAGAGAGAATTCAAGTACATATATAAGGACCAGTTACTGTAACAAAGATTTCTTATCCTACCTTCTGCCACCAACAGGCAGTTAGCCTCCTTTCCCCCACCCCATTCCTGATCCCGTAAGGGATAGATGTCCCAGTTATTAAAGAATTACCACATGAACCACTATAGTAGAAGTGTTGTGGGAGGAGGAGTTGTCCAAATCCACATGGATGCTTGAAAGACTATCGTCTACTACACCATCTTGTTGGAAGAGTAATATCTCATTAAAAAACCTTAGCTCAGCTGGCCCAGCTGGTAGCACCTCGTAAGGGCCCCTACAGGAAAAGATGGTTAATGGTTTTGAAGGTGGAAGAGGGCTGCGTCCTTGCACCAACTCTATTTGGGATCTTTTTTACTGTCATGCTGAAGCATGCTTCTGGAACTGTAATGGAGGGAGTCCATCTCTGGACCAGATCAGATGTAAAACTCTTTAGCCTCTCTAGATTGAGAGTAAAGTCTAAAGTCCAGCTGAAATGCTTATCGGATTTCCTCTTCGTTGACGATGCTGCCATTACTGCTCATTCTGCTGAAGACCTTCAACAATTCATTGACTGTTTTAGCAAGGTCTGCCAAGATTTTGGATTTACAATCAGCCTGAAAAAAATGCAAGTCATGGGTCACGATGTGGATTCACCTATCCATATTACAATCTTTGCACAAAAATTGGAGGTCATCCATGACTTTGTGTATTTGGCTTAACTATCGTCAACACTCTCTCTCTAGATACTGAGCTGAATAAATGTATTGGTAAAGTGGCCACCACATTTTCTTGACTCACAAAGAGAGTATGGCTTAATAAGAAGCTGCTAGAATATACAAAGATCCAGGTTTATAGATGCTGTGTCCTGAGCACACTCTTGTATTGCAACGAGTCTTGGACCCTTTATGCACAGTAAGAGAGAAAATTAAATACCTTCAATACGCACTGTCTCCGAAGTATCCTTGACATCACCTGGTATGACAAACTTCCCAATAAAACAGTCACGAAATGTGCCAGAATTTCTAGCATGTAAACATTATTAAAACAGCAACATCTTCTCTGGCTTGGGCATTTTGAAGAATGGATGATGGGCGGATTCTGAAAGATCTCCTGTATGGTGAACTAGTGCAGGGAAAGCGCCCCAGAGGGAGACCACAACTGAGATATAAGGGTATCTGTAAAAGGGATTTAAAGGCCTTAGGAATGGACATTAACAGCTGGGAAACCTTGACCTCAATCGTGCAGCTCAGAGGCTAAAAACACAGCATGGCCTTCTCCATTTCAAGGAGACACTTGTTTGGCAGCCCGAGGCAAACAGGTAGTCCCGGAACCAGCAAAATCCGAGGGCCAGGCAAGGGACAGAATGGATCTGCGCTCAGTGTGGAAGCAATTGCCACTCTTGGATTGGCTTTTTTAGCCACACTAGATGCTGTTTCAGGAACTCTTTCCAGAGCACGATACCATAGACATTCAATATTAAAAGTTGCCAATGACTGTAACAGTTCAGTTGTCCAAAGAACTAGCTCTTTTATTATCTGAACTAGTCAATGAGTATTTAAATTGCCTATGAAAGTTAACAATGTCTACCATATCAGCAACAAACAACTTGTTTTCCTTGAATGTTTAAGGGATTAATCTCAGTGATGTCTCTAGGCACTCTAGCTCAGATAGGTAAGTTTTCTTATTCTGATATTGGGTGCTTGATCATTTGTGATTGTTTACAAAGCCTCAGGCATTATCTGTCTTCCTGCTATCTTGCTGTATGAACCTGAAACTTCTAGCATTTCCAGTCAGTATTGTGACATATATGATGTTTGCAACACTTATGATTCAAGATTCTGGAGGATTATGAGAATACATGTACAGTAGATCTATCTAGCTGGCTAAAGCTATGACACAAGCTTTGAGGTGGTGCCAGAAGAAAACTGCCTGATATTGGGAGCACAGCTAAATTCTCTAATAATCATATGACATTTTTATGTGTACATGCCACAAAGATGTACAATCAATGTAGAGACTATAAAGGAGATTCTATTTAGAATATCTATTTTGTCTGGATACAGAAATGTCTTACTAACATGTAATTGTAATTCCATATTACCACTTCAGATATTTTAAAGGGCCTCTTAATGTTGGAATGAGATGTTGACACTCTATTGATTTTTTTTAAAACCCTTAAGCCAGAATGTTTGGTTTCAGTTACTATTTGTTTCTATTCTGACTTAATCAGATTCTGCAGAGTTTCGGATTGGTGAACTGATTAGTTTTTATAAATGGAGTTATTCATTTCCAAGATAGTCTTGTGAAGGACACATTTGTGTTGGCAAGATTGGTGATAAGGAGTAACAATGAAGAATGTGTTTAAAAAGTGATAAAAAACAAATGACCTCAGTAAACCTTCAAATTACGAATAATCAAAAAAATTGGGTTAAAACTAACATTTTTTATAAATGGTCAAAAGACATTTGTCTAATATATCACTAAATGAATTGAAAGCTGATAATAAATACATATAATTTTATCATTCTTTTTCAGCTCAAGTAGCATTTTAGGAAGATTTCGGAAGGCCTAATAACTCATTTCTTTCCCACAAGGAGGCAGTGTTGTGCCATAATAATTTGATACACTTGCTTTAAATGCAAACATAAATGTGAGTAATTTGTATTTCAGTGCCTTAGAATAGTGTTTTTCAACCAGTGTGCCGTGGCACACTAGTGTGCCGTGAGACATGGTCAGGTGTGCCGTGAAGAAGGAAGCTCAGGTTCCAGTTTTGCAACTTTTTGCTGAGAGCAAGAGAGAGCGAGAAAGAGAGAGAGAGAGAGAAAGAAAGAAAGAGTGCAAGAGAAAGAAAGCAAGAGAGAGAGAGAAAAGGGGAGGAAGGGGGGGGAGAGAGAGAAATGAGCAAAAAGGGGAGGAAAAAAGAGAAATGAGAAAATGATTGAGGCAGAGAATGAGAGGAAAGAGAGAGAAACAAAAGAGAGAGAAGTGACTCTTGATTTAAAGCATATGATAAAAAGCACTCAAAGAATAAGAGAGAAAAACCCCCCAGCCCTCACTTGCTTTTGGAAATGGTTCAGGAGTATACACACACACACAAGGGGGGAGGAGACAGGGATGGAAAAAGAGAGGAGAGTGTCTTAGAGTGTCATTTTGTGTCATTTTGGTTGGTGGTGTGCCCCAGGATTTTGTAAATGTAAAAAATGTGCCGCAGCTCAAAAAAGGTTGAAAATCACTGCCTTAGAAGGCAAATTATGTATGATCAAATGTACCTTAATGCTTTTGAATGGATCACATTTTTTTCAGGCATGTATTTTTCAGGCTAATAAACTGAAGTTTATATTTCTTGCTCAAGAAAAGAACTGGAATTCAAATGATATGATATGGAGCGATATCTCTCTTTTTAAAATATCTGGTTTATACCAGAAAAGAGCACCTGCATTTCTCTTGAGCCCGAAATGCTTAGGTGGCAACCTTTTTAGAAACTGCATCTATTTCAGAATAGATCAAGCGTGGCTTTAAGAGCACCAATCTCAGTTTACAATAGATCTAGGCTGCATCTGCCCCAGAGGTGGGTTCCTGCCGGTTTGGACCGGTTCTATAAAACCTGTAGCAGGAATCCCCCCCCCACTCGCAAACCAGATGGTCACACCTCTAAATTGGCTCTCTTGGTGGCGCCATCTTGTATTTTATGTTTGCGCATGTGTAGAAGCTGTTTTTCACTTCTGCACATGGGCAGAAGCAGGGTTTGTAACACTGCGCATGTGTGCACCCATGCAGCAAACAATATGTGCACCCAGGGGGTGATTGAGGAAGTGAACCAACAGTGAGGTAAGTTAGAACTCACCCCTGATTTGTCCACATTTTGTGATGTATTCTTTGAATGGATCTGGAAATATTAATTGGGTCAAAATCCAGATGCTACTGTAGTTTGGAAGGAAACGACTGTTTCAGAAAAGCAGCAGTGGCTTCCAGGACCCTTCTAGACACAAAATGGGTTGATCACTGAAAGGCATCTTCTAAATCCCATCTAGGTTCCCACTTTGAATGATTAGGTTGCATTTTGTTATATATTTAAAGGTTATGCAACTTCAAAAGCATCAAAGTAGATTTCTTTTTTTTGCACAGTTATCCAATATGTGGTTCTCCAACCTCCACCTGCAATTGAGTCTCTGGGGTACATGTCTTCTTAAGCAGTTATTCCGCTGTAAAATGGTTTTTACATGAAATTGGTTTCAGGTATGGCATCAGCTGAGAGTCTAGCGTAAGGGTAGACATTTGGTGATTGTCATCTCGAAGTCTTGAAGGACACTGTTTGTTTGTTTGTTTGTTTGTTTTATTGGATTTGTATGCCACCCCTCTCTGTAGACTCGGGGCGGCTAACAACAGTGGTAAAAACAACATGCGACAATCCAATACTAAAAGAGCTAAAAACCCTTATTTTAAAACCAATCATACATACAAACATACCATACATAAATTGTAGAAGTCTAGGGGGAAAGAATATCTCAGTTCCCCCATGCCTGACTACAGAGGTGGGTTTTAAGAAGCTTACGAAAGGCAAGAAGGCAAGAAGGGTGGGGGCTATTCTAATCTCTGGGTTCCAGAGGGTCGGGGCCGCCACAGAGAAGGCTCTTCCCCTGGGTCCCGCCAAACAACATTGTTTAGTTGACGGGACCCACTGCTTCACAGGTTGCCAGTTGTGAGATCCTGTTCATTAAGTTTAGCTCTAAGGAGCAGTTGGGACTGTTGCTGTTATACTAGCTTCCCTGCATGCATAGCATGACTGAGCTGTTAGACTCTGTGGCTGAGCCTGTGGTAGAGTTTTCAGACCTATGATTTCTCTGATGTTAAAGTCAGAGACAGTTCAGGAGTTCATGGCAACAATGACAGCCAAGGGCCTATTTCAGTTTATCCATAGCCTGACAAGGGTCAGTGGCTCACACCTGATCTGGCTTTCCTGTCCAAACAACAGCAAGTGATCTGGAATTGAGCTAACTCCTGTGCTGATTACCATGGGCTTCTTCGGGTACTGCTATCTACTGCAGGGAGGTAGGACTCATGAGACCAATCCATCCTAGGTGACTGATGATCTGTAGGACTTCGAGATTATTCTGGCTTCAATTCAGGGTCCTATTTTCATCTTTAAAGTCCTTCATGGCATTGGGGGTGTTACTTGAGTGATTTCCTCTTCCTGATTTCACTGCACTTCCCATCAGGTCTTGCAGATTAGGTAAATCCCTGGTTCCATCTATGAAGAAGTTACATATGACAGGACCCAAGAAGCAAACCTTTTTTTGCTGTGGCACCTGCCCTGTGGAACATCACCAATCCTCAAGTGAGTTTAGCCTCATCTCTCCTGAGCTTCCAGAAATCCTTTCAAGCATGGTTGTGTCACCAGGCATCTTGCAAAGTGTTCTGCTTGGTAATTTGATTAGATTTCTCTAATCTCTAATCTGATTCTTTCTCTCTCTCGCTTAACCTTTTGTAATAATACATTTTTGTACTTTTGAATGCTTTTAAAAGTGTTTATATGGTTGTTGTATGTCACCTGGAATCCATTTGTTTATAACCACATTGCTACGGCCATATATTGTAGCAATTGTGATAGCTCAATTATGTAAGACATTCAGTTAGTTTAAAAAAAATATTAATAAACAAATGATAGGATAAGACTGTGCCTTTTATCCTTCAAGCCATTCTACCACAAATCCCTGGACCTTGTTCTCTCCCCTTATAGAACTCAATGTGTCAGGACCACTTTTCCTTCACCAGCTAATTAAGAAGTGTGTGCCTCCACCTTACAGGAACAGCAAAAACAATTAAAGCCATCCAGAATCTGGACTGCTTCTGACCAGCTTGGGAAATGTGAATTCTTCTCCTTATGAGACCTGCCAGATGAATGTTTGGATTGCAAAGTCCAAGAATCTAGACAGAATTTAGTAAAACCGATTGTAGGACAGGGATGCCCTCCCCTGGCAACTTTAAGGCTTGTGTACTTCAATTCCCAGAATTCCTCATGCTGGCTGAGAAATTCTGGGAGTTTAAGTCCACAAGTCTTAAAGTTGCCAAGGTTGGACACCTGTGATATAGTAGTTTAACTGTTTAGAGATGCTTGATGACAGATTTGAATCATTTGGTTCTTCTGCCATAGGAACTTGTCAAATATTTAACTCCACTTTAAGTGATTGCTTCAATTGCTATAAATGGGAGATTACTTTTGAGATACTAGTTACAGTTTTGAAGAATAGGAGTAGGAATAGAACAGAACAGAGTAGAATAGAATAGAATTCTTTATTGGCCAAATGTGATTGGACACACAAGGAATTTGTCATTGGTGCATATGCTCTCAGTATTTTCTCATAAAAGAAAAGATACATTTGTCAAGAATTATGAGATACAGCACTTAATAATTGTCATAGGATACAAATTAGATTCACATTTCCCCAAATTTCTACTTTGCTGCTATTTTCTGTCTCTTTCTCTATTTTAACTGGGCTACCAAGAAGATAATTTTGAAGGGGTTCCTTCAAGGCGGGGAATCAGTGGCAGATTCTTTATTTAGACTAAGCTTCTTAACCTGGTTGAAGCCCATCTTTCTAGGTATACCTTTCAAAATGCCACAGATGACAAATGAGTCTAAGGGTTAGTAAGTGAGAGCCCACCTACCCATCTTTCCTGAGTGGGGACTTCAGAAGAAAAAAAAATCCCCTTGAAAGTGGTAAAGGTCAATTTTGCTTATGAGAGAGGCAAGCTTTGTCACATACCGACAAGCTATTAGAAAAATGTAACACAAGCTTATTTGGCTATTCAGCATCTTTAATTCCTGTCATGGCAAAATGCCAAACCCAGGCACCCAGCATTGGTTTAAATAGAATACATGTCTACTTTTGCTCCTGGCATATGCATTAGCCTGACCATATTATACTCCTTCAAGATGATTTATTTCTCTTCTATATATTTAGGGGAAGCAACCTGCAAAAATTGGCATGCAAACAAGCCCGCTTGTTACACTTGGTTAATAATTTGAATGTAGCTGTAAAGCAAATGCCCCTATTACCCTTTAAAACGCACTAAGAACTGACATTTTTGGATGGAGTGGAAGAAGTTCTTGAGCAGAACATGCCAGCTTCTCAATAGCCTGGAGAAAATGTAAGGGATATCCAGCCTAGGCAGCAATTCTGGATGTCAAAACAAGTTTCCTTGCTGTCATGAAATGCTATTTGGATTTTACATTTTTAATTAAAATTTTAATTATCCCCAGAGTATTTTATTAGCTTTTATGAAGACAGCTGCTTTTTATCCTATCAACCAAAGCTTTGCTCCCCTCTAAAGAGCAACTTGTCCCAGTTAGGAGTTTTGTCCTGAATAATTTTCATCATTGGTAAACTAGGTTATTTAATTTAAAGTGACATTTACCATCCCGATTTGATTGAAATGGCTTGCAGAAGTAGCAAAATAATCTTGGAATGGGGATTTTGTGCTTTGCTTAGATAAGATGAAATCTTCTCAAGAGCCTAATTTCCCCTTAGTTTCATACTGGATCTCAATCCCACCCACTCTGTTTCCATACCATTAGTAGTAGGAACCCAGCAAGATCCCTAGGGAAATCAGTGGCTGCTGTTAGTGGTTAGTGGTTTGTAGCGTATTATAGGATGATATAGTTGAAATTGTTTCTTTACATATCTATTGATATATATAATGTGAAAACCTGGATAATAAACCTGGATTTTTTTCAATATAAGCAAGCTTGTTACTAGCTGCCCATTTTAATTAAGGTTCAGGTTTCTGCTCTTTTAAAAGATTTTTTTTAAATCCTGCCTTTATTATTTGTATAAATATCTCAAGGCAGCAAACATACCTAATACTCTTTACTCCTCCTATTTTCCTCACAATGACAACTTTGTCAGGTATGCTGGGCTCAGAGAATGTGACTGGCCCAAAATCACACAGCTGGCTTTCATACCTAAAATGGGACTAGAACTCACCATCTCCTGATCTCCAACCTGATGCCTTAATTCCCACGCACCCCAATCTGCCAGCCCTAACTTGTTTTGTAATTCTGGTACTTAAATTGAGCTTACATTTTTTCTTGGAGGGGTGCCATGGTTCAGTGGCTAAGAGACTGAGGTTGTGAGCTGGAAAATCAGAAATGTGGGTTCAACACTGGAGTGTCATGTGACAAGGTTAACTCTGGTTACTCACTCCTACCAACCTAGCAACTTGAAAACATGCACATGTAAGTAGATAAATAGGTACCACTTTGGTGGGAAGGTTGCATTATTCTGTATTTTCATATTGGCCATACGATAACAGAAATATCTCTCAGATAATGCAGGCTGCCTTGGATGAGTATCAGAGATGAGCATTCACTACCTTGAATCAGTCATGTTTGGACTGGGAAAAACTTTAAACTTTTGTTTTTTCTCGGAAGACATGGTATTCCATGGACATTGGTTCAATCACGACTGCACACGAACGATCTTTAGGAAAGAGGAATCCTATTGGCAGGGTAGATTTTGCCCTTGATTAATCATTCATTGTCCTTGATTCATCATTCATTGTGGCATAGACATTTCTCCTTGGAGGAGCAATTAGCAAAAGAAGCAATTTCACAGCTGATGCAATTCAGCAGGTTCTGCCCAATTCTGGAGAACCAGTAGCAGCAGTAATTCGGAGAACCAGTAAATGCCACCTCTGAATGAACCCACTCCCATCTATTTTCTGCCTCCCAATTCCCAGCTTATCGGGAGGAAAAGAGGATTTTGCAGTATCCTTCCCCCAGGAGTGAGGAGGGATTAGAGATTTTGCAGTATCCTTCCCCTGCCATGCCCACCAAGCCATACACATTTGTTAAGCGAATCTGCAGTTGTTAAATTAGTAACATAGCTGTTAAATGAATCTGATTTCTTCATTGTCAGAAGGTCACAAAAAAGTGATCACATGACCCGGGACACTGAAACTGTCATGAATGTGAGTCAGTTGTCAAGTGTCGAATATAAATCATGTGACCATGGGTTATGCTCCAATGGTCATAAGCGTGAAAAATGGTAATGTCCTTTTTTTCTGCACTGTTGTAACTTCAAATAGTAATTAAGCAAACGGTTGTAAGTCGAAGAATACCTGTACATTTTTATGGCCAATTGTTTTTTTTAAAAGTATTAGTACTGCATAAACAGACTGCTTACAATTAATCTGTTCCTTTGCTCTTTCCCCAATGCCTATTCTCTCCTTTAGTTGATTTAAAATTATTTTGTCAGAGTTGTTGCAGAAAATTAAATCCAGAAATTATACACTGGCAGACTGATGCCAGCAGGATTCATTTAAATAAGAGACTTCTTTATATACAAGAATATATACACAGTACCAATGTAGATTCTTCTTCAAGCAGTTACAAGCAAACACACAGGCAGGAGAGAACAGTTAGTTTCATTTCAGAGTTCATAGTGGACTGAGAGTACAGAGTGAACTAAATCATGCCCAGCCTGCTAACTTCAGTTTCGATTATCTGCACAGACTCAGAAGTGTTTAGTTCTCATTGGCTGATTTAGTTGCTAAGCCTATTCATTGGCTGACCTTGTTGCCATTGGCTCTCCTAGTTCATGAATAATATGACATATTTCCATTCATAATCTTGTTTCACTTTGTTTCTCTAAATGCATCTGCCTTCCAGGGTTTCTACATTATGTCCTCTTCCTGTGAATATTGCTGGCATCTTAATCAGCTCAACAGTTGTTTCCTCTGGTTGATTACCCCAGTTACAATTAGAAAATATATTTATGTATGACTAATTGCACCGTACTGGAATATGTAGCAAAATGTGCCTTATGTTGAAAAGAAAATGAAAAAAAAAAGGTTTTCCCAATCTAGCAAGAGCCCCAACCACAGGATATGCTAATTAACTTGGAGGTAGTTTTGGGATTTTTTTTTTAAAAAAATATTTATTTATTATTAAACTTCTATGCCACCTATCTCACCGAGGTGTCTCTAGGCAATTTATAGTCATATAATTAAAATACATTATAAAACCTTAAACCAATAAATACAAACTATGTATTTAAAATTTAGTTAACTATTAATTACAGAATCGAAGGTAACAATTCCACAGGGTATATATATATATATACATGCATATATTACTGCATAGCAAAATTGAAAAACACAAGTATTTTACTTTGATATTCACCTTTGGCAAGTTGAGAGGTATTGACTTTGTGTAGCAACACAAACCCTTGAGAGTTTTGTTACATTCTGCTGTGCAATGTGAGTTCTGCCATTTGATCTCAGGTTGTTTGATCTCAGGTTAAGAATATTTATTCTGGCTCTCCATCTATCCCCGAGACAGCAGAAAATAATAGTTGCATGAAATCTGCCAACCTACCCCAGGGTGGATCCCCTCTTTCCTTTCTTGTCCCTCTTCCAATTTACTACCAATCCATCCCCACCCACCTACCCCAAGGTAATTGATTATATATACCTTGAAGCTACTTTTAAAGAATGTCCAACTAAAGATGACATTACTACTTCAACAACGGTATTACCACGACTGTCTTAAGACATGATCAACTCTTTGGTAGGAGATGAGATGAAACCAATATTGGAAACCCAACAGAGCAGTGGGATTGCTAAAAAATATTTTATGTAGTGTGTAGGTACAAGCACAGAAAGACATTGAGATCCTCTAGGCCTAACAAAACCATTCTACTTGAATCTGATACAATATCTGAAAAAAAATCTGCTTTTGGGCCTGTGAATCTCCACAGTTGGTGTTATGCTTTGGGGAAAGATCAAGATGTGAAGAGAATTTTTTTTTAATCTTACATATCTGTGAGAATCAAGATGTTGCTGTTTGCAAAAAGAAATATGTTGCTGTCAACTAATAAGATATGCACTCCTTAAGAATGGAGTATCATTTGCAAGTAGAATAAATCTACTTGCAATTGATACTCCATTCATTAATAAATATGAAATCTAAAAATAATTGATAATGCAAAAATAGAAAAAGTCTGGTTTAAACTAAAACCCTATTATGAGCCACAGCATAGACTGGCTAAAATAATGTAGGATTTAAATTGGGATTAGGTGGAGGGTAGAAGGGGGTGGAAAAGGCAAGATGATAAAGCAGATGTGGATTACATGTGACACAGATTACAAGAATCTTAACAAATAAGACTATAATGTTTTAAAAATCCACTGTATTTTCTAAGGCCTGAGACTTTTTGATGCATATGAGTTCAGGAATCTTATGCTCAATTGTCCTCCTAAAGTTTATTTTCCCAGAATGGGTTAGTTTGATATCTGCAATAGAAAGTTCAGGGAGATTAAAGTGCTCTGATATTTATCCTTGTTCAATGTTCCTGATATTAAAATTGTGTCCATTTTGAACAAAGTTTGTTCTTCATAGAATCCAGAAAGGCACTGCTGATAGATGATGACATATATTACATTATAGGAAGTACATGTGGAGATGCCTCAATGTGTCTATTTGTTGGGGCCTATGATGATGCTGATGGTGTACATGGTAAAGGCAAACTACGGTAATATCTGGGTTTAATTCTCACGATAACATCATTATTCTGTTGTTTCTCACTGCTTGGGAGAATTTGCTTCCAGCTGAGTGGCTATCCCTGGTCAAGTAGGGCTTGCAACCCAGGGTCCAAGAAAATACAGTGCTATTGTACAATATGAGAAGTAGCTTACTAATAAGGTATTTAAGTAGTAGCTTACTAATAAGATATTTATGCTATCAGATGCCTTCTGATTTTTGGCTATCAGGAACTAACACAGCTCTTTGCTGGAGAGACGGAGTAACGACACGGACACAAGAGCTGGATTTAAACTGGGTCATTTTTATTAACATAAATATGCATAATTTATTCATTACTTTGCATAAATTAGCATAATCAACTATGACCCGGAAATGGACCTGCAGGGTCAAACAAATACTTCCGGGGTGGAAATGACGTTATGCCAAAACATTCCTGGGCAACTCATGGGCGTATCTCGATGCAAGTCCAGGTGAGGGGCCAGACCATCACCTGCGACCCTGCCATGCTGTGCATGAGGGGGGTCCCACCGGCTAACCCGAATCCGGGAATTAAAGGTGCAGGACCCAAAGACAGGTTCCCCCCAGCTGCTCAGGCAGACACACCCTCCATGAGCTTGCGGAGAACCTGTCAATCATCCCCAAAGATGCCCAAGGGAGAACGCGCGGTTGCTAAACCACCCCAGTTTTCCGCCCCTAACCTGCCTACCCAAATGACCAAAGGTAAGCCAATTAACCTAATAAATGCAAGCACCCCCTAACCGCACATCCATCTCCTCAGTGTGGAATGGGCGAAAAAACAGCTCGGCTAAGAGGCAGAACTGCAAAAAATTCCCATTCGGCCCCCTAAGGGCGACCCCTAAGCACACTGCAAAATAGGGAGGGCGGGCGGGTGTCTGCTCGAGGCTCTGCAGTCCGGGCGAAAAGGGAGAGCCCCGGGCCTGCTCGCCCTTATATAGGGCAAGCAGGCCCCGCCCGGACCAATCAGGAGCTGGGCCAATCAGGCCCGAACTCCTGAGCGAAGTCTCGCATCGCGAGACTTCGCCCGGGATCCAAAATGGCGGCCGCCATGAGGGTCCGTGTCTCCCGGTCCCTCCAGCAAAGCCTGCCGCCGGGTAAGTCCGGCGCTGCTATTGCTGGAGAGACAGAGTAACGACACGGACACAAGAGCTGGATTTAAACTGGGTCATTTTTATTAACATAAATTTGCATAATTTATTCATTACTTTGCATAAATTAGCATAATCAACTATGACCCGGAAACGGACCTGCAGGGTCAAACAAATACTTCCGGGGCGGAAATGACGTTATGCCAAAACATTCCTGGGCAACTCATGGGCGTATCTCGATGCAAGTCCAGGTGAGGGGCCAGACCATCACCTGCGACCCTGCCATGCTGTGCATGAGGGGGGTCCCACCGGCTAACCCGAATCCGGGAATTAAAGGTGCAGGACCCAAAGACAGGTTCCCCCCAGCTGCTCAGGCAGACACACCCTCCATGAGCTTGCGGAGAACCTGTCAATCATCCCCAAAGATGCCCAAGGGAGAATGCGCGGTTGCTAAACCACCCCAGTTTTCCGCCCCTAACCTGCCACGGAGCGGGGGTCAGATCTCTATCTTGGCCCCCCGACTCCCCCCTCTAGCTGCGCCAGCTCACGCAGAGACCGCTGCAGGTCCTGTAAGAAAATGGCGTTCCCCTGTTCTGACAGGTGAACGCCGTCGGCCCGGTAAAGCCATGGCCGGTCTATTGTGATAAGGGGATGGGCCACTACAACCCCACCTAGTTCCCTAACTGTTTTACCCAGAGCCCTATTCATCCTACGTCTCGCCCGGTGAATGGCCCTAAGGGAAGAGGCGTCCCTCCACACGATCCTAGGTAGGATTTCTGACCACACCACTTGCGTGGTGGGCCACACCTCACGAAGCCTTTGCAGGTCTTCGCATGCCTGGATGATCAGCGCCAGGCCTCCCAGCATGCACAGGTCATTGCCTCCTCAGTGCAATACCAGCCACCTGGGTGCGGCCACAGGACGCTGCCCACCCAAACCCACCTGGGCACGACCCCAAGGAGCCGCCCCAGCCATACTGCCAGGCGCAGCCACAGAATGCTGACCGCCCAGCCATGCCGGTAGGAGACCCTCCCACCGCATACCTCTCCGGCCCATCCAGGCAACCTTGACCCACTGCCCCAGGGACAGCTGGGTCCCGATGGCGCTCCTGGCTGCTGAGCGGCCGGCCCAAAATATCATGCTGTGGCCACACAGCAGCGCCGTCGGTTTCATGTTAGCCTGGGGACCTGCAAGAGGACACACACAGAGAGGTTACCCAGCCTAAGCCCTGCCTAGGATCCTCAGTGGGCCTAACATAACCCAAATATGCCGCTGACCGCCAGCGGCCGATCTCCCGAATCCGATGGGCCAGGAAACCAGAAAGTGCCGCACTAGTGGCGGCGCCGATGCGGAACGAATGCGTTCCATAACCGGCGGGATCCATGCCTACCCGGGCCATTGCCCTGGACACTAGCACCCAAAATTGGTAACGGGTCAGAGGGGTACCGTCCCAATGCCTAAACAGGTACCCTTGCCCTGACCCCCGCAGACCACAATAAAGCTGTAGGGCGGCCACCGGACACACCGACTGGTCGGCGGCCGCACTAAGCTGGATAACCCCTCTGTGTAGCTGATCCGTCTTAGACTGCCTTACTACAAGGGATACCCCCCCTTGTCTAAAGGCCAGATCAGCGTACTGGAAGGCCCGGAGCAGAATGTCAGCCTGAGACGACGCATGGCCTCGCTGACCCTGAGGGCCCCAAAAAACATGACACAAGTCGCTGCCCTAAAAAGACGGGCCTCGTACAATGAGGCACACAGACTGTCAAAACCCCCGTTAATTAAAGACAGCTGCCCGACGAGTGTCACCAGGGCCCCCCGCTTGCTCCCTCAGCCAGCCTTCCAGCATCTTCCGGATGCGAAAGTCACCCGAAAAATCTGCAAACCCCCCCGCCTTGGACAGAAAGGCGAGGCCGGCTAACCCGGACCGAATCATCCTAACTGACAGGCCACCGCTCGGCCAGGTGCTCTACAGGGACAGGCCACCGCTCGGCCAGGTGCTCTACAGGGACAGGCCAACTAAGTTGGTAACCCCTGCCCTGCCTGAAATCCCCAAACTCCTCCCTGCACGTTGGTATGCCCTGAGGGTGCCGGGCGCTACAGACAAGGAGATTGCCCGGGATGCCTCGTCTCTCCACCACTCTGGATCCCCCCCAGACTCCAGAGGTGGCCGGGGAACGCTCCTGGCAACTCTTGGGCCCACAGGGCCAGGGTCCGAAACCTGGACAACTGACCACGGGACAAGGCATCAGTGACCCCGTTATCCAACCCAGCGACATGCCTAGCCAAAAACAATGCATTTAGGGACAAGGACCTGTGCACAAAATGGCGGACAAGCCGCATGACCCTGTCGCTCTTAGAGGACAGGGCATTCACCACATGGACAACCGCTAGGTTGTCACACCAAAAGTGCACGGACTTGTCCCTAAACTGCTCCCCCCAAAGCTCTAAGGCCACTATTAAGGGGAAGAGCTCCAAGAACGTCAGGTCCTTAACCAACGAAGAGGCACTCCATTCCGGAGGCCATGCCGACCAGCACCACTGGTCACCTAACACTACCCCGAAACCACAAGTCCCCGCGGCGTCAGAGCAGAGCTGCAACTCAGCTTCCAAAAGAAGCTCGTGCCTCCAGAAAGACAGACCATTAAACCTGACCAAGAAATCCCGCCACACGCCGAGGTCAGCCCTGACCCCAGCGCAGAGGCGGGTACGATGATGGGGCAAACGGAGCCCCTTCATCGCGTCATACAACCTCCTGGAAAAAGCCCTACCAGGAACAACTACCCGACAGGCAAAATTAAGAATGCCTGCCAATTCCTGAAGCTGCCGTAGGGTAACCTTCCGGCAGCCCAGCACCTCATCAAGCTTCCTTTTAATCTTGACCAACTTCTCTAGGGGCAATCTAGAAGATTGCTCCTCTGAGTCCAATTCAATACCCAGAAAGGTAATCCTGGTGGCGGGGCCTTCGGTCTTCTCAGAGGCTAAAGGCACCCCTAATTGAGCACAAAGGGCTTCAAAGTCCCGCATTAGAGCAAAACATTGCTCCGAATGCGCAGGCCCCGCCAACAAGAAATCATCAAGGTAGTGAACGACAGTACCCAGACCACTTTGCCTCCTGAGCGCCCATTCCAAAAAGGTGCTAAAACTCTCGAAAAGAGAGCATGAGACCGAGCAACCCATGGGCAAGGCTCTGTCCACGTAATAACCCCCCTCGAAACGGAAGCCCAACAGCTCAAAGTCGTCCGGGTGTATGGGGAGGAGCCGGAATGCCGACTTAATGTCGCATTTACCCATAAGGGCTCCCACCCCACACTTCCTAACCATAGTCACGGCTGCATCAAAGGATGCATACCGGACTGAACACAGCTCGTCAGGAATGAAATCATTCACTGACTCCCCTTTTGGAAAAGACAAATGGTGAATCAACCTAAATTCACCACTCGCCTTTTTGGGGACCACACCCAAGGGAGACACACGAAGATTCGGGAAGGGCGGCTCCGGGAAGGGCCCGAGGACCCTGCCCTCGGCCACCTCCTTCCGAATCTTCTCCCTAACAATGTCTTCATGACCCACAACCGACCTAAGGTTGTCAGACATGAAGGCCCTCCTAACACCCATGTAAGGGATCCGAAATCCCTCTGAGAATCCTAGCCAGAGAGCGGCCGCTCTCGGGCGAGGGTGGTAGTCTCCCAACCAACCCTCAAGCACTCGCAAATTGATTGGGCTGGGCCCCTTTACCCCCAACAGGTGGGGGAGGCTTTGGGGGACCCCCGCCCTTCTTTTCCGCCCCCTTCTTGGGGCAGGGACACACGGCTGCGGAATGGTTCCCCCCGCAACTCCTGCATGCGTGACGAAACCTGCAAAAGGGACGAAAACACGCCCCCTTTGCGGCGAACTCGTGACACACCAAAGAGGCCCCTTTCCCAACTCCACCCGCCGCGGCCTTGGCCGGCGCGGGCGTCACAGGCTCCTCTTCCATAAAGTGACCGCTGTCGGTCCTATCACAGCCTTCCTTCCCTGACATATGCGTGGCCTGGAACCACAGGTCCGGAACCACCATATCCCAGGGCAAGTAGGGGTCATGGGCAATACGCATCCTGAACCCCTTATCGTAATGCCTCCATATTGTACCCCCATATTCAAAGTGGGCTCTTGCTATGAGGTCGATGTATTTCAGCAAGGCAGCGGCCCTACCCGGCTGCCTCTGAATTACCACCGACGCAAAGGTCAAAAAAGCGTACAGCCAAGAGCTGAAACACTTTGTGACCTTTGTTTTTTTAACCTTCTCCCCAGGCACCACCTCCTTGTCCTGCTTGGGGACCTCCCTGTTTAAAATGGAGAAAAGGTCGACATACTCCCCCCGCCAGATTGCCTCCTTCACCGACGGGTGGAGATGATAACCTAAAGGTGTTGCGGGCAACCCACAAGGGATGGCCCCAGGCTTGATGCTGGCGAACGGGTCCCACACCGTGGTGGCCCCCGACCCCAGCACACCAAGCCCCGGTGGATACACAAAAGGGGGCGGTGGCATAATGGCCGGCTGAGGAGGGATCCAACCCCCCACCCCCGCCCCAGGTGGGAAAGATACCCCTGGCGCCCCTACTGGCGGGCAGGGACCAGACCTGCCCACATGTGCCCGCAGCAGCCCCCATGAAGCTGTTGCCACTCCCCAATGCGGGCGGGATAAACCCGGGACCCTGCACGGGAAGGAGCGGTGAGGTGCCTGCGTGTGGTGCGACCTCACCTGCCCCGTAAGGGGTAGAAGCCATCCACGGGGGGCCCATCCTTGTTGGGCCCTGGAACGATGACCACTGCCCCGACTGGGCCATCTGCCCGGTCTAGGCCGTCTGCCTGGTGTGGGCCGTCCGCGTGGTGTGGGCCACTTGCCCCTCTTGGGTTGGCTCCTCTTCGGGGTCGGTGCCCCATGCTGCGGCGGCAGTCATGGGAAGCCCCTCCGGGCCTGCACCCGACCGCCACCGCTCCAATTCATCGAGCCGCTCCAGGACCCTAGCCCAGGAGAGAGAAGGGGAAACCTCGGTTTGAGGGACTGTGGGCATAAATCCCACCCCCTGCCACCGGGACCCCCCCCGGGGGCCCCTCTGCCGCAGCCCGAGCCCGGGCAGACGGCCTGGCAGCCCTCCTAGGCCGCACCGCTGGTTGGGCCGGGAGGGCCTGCGCCTGTCGTTTTTTAGGGGCCATTAACCCGGACTTATAATCTATTCTTTAACCAAGAAGGGGAGAGGGCGTGAACAACCCCCCCAAAGGACCTTGCACTCACAAGGTAAGGCCTGCCCTAAGAAACAGGCCTCAGAGGTGCAAACCCCCCAGGAGGCCAAACCACCACCCCTCCCTGCGGTGGCAGCAAGGCCCACCACCAGGCCTTTTATGCACAAGGCCTCAATCCACCCAGGAAAACCCCCGCGGGCCCGTGAGGCACCAACAGGCAGCACCCCACACAACCCCCCAATGAGGCAATGGGGCTCCAAACCGGAGCGGAGCCCAGCCGATGCTGGCTCCGCTGAAGCAAACAAGGCCTTTCGCTCGAAGACAGGCCACAAAATGGCACCCCGCACGAGGCTGAGCACAAAATGGCTGCCGCGAGCAGACTATCAAATGCCTGCTCGAGGCTCTGCAGTCCGGGCGAAAAGGGAGAGCCCCGGGCCTGCTCGCCCTTATATAGGGCAAGCAGGCCCCGCCCGGACCAATCAGCAGCTGGGCCAATCAGGCCCGAACTCCCGAGCGAAGTCTCGCATCGCGAGACTTCGTCCGGGATCCAAAATGGCGGCCGCCATGAGGGTCCGTGTCTCCCGGTCCCTCCAGCAAAGCCTGCCGCCGGGTAAGTCCGGCGCTGCTATTTCTTACAATGATGATGTGAAGAATATAGCCTATTGTGCCTTTTGAAGAAAAATTCCCTTCCTCCTTTCTTGTCCAGTCATTGCTAGAGGTACATTGGAACAATATTTGCATCCTGCATAACATCATATGAAGGACTCTGATGGTTTATAGATTATATATAAGCACACTTGACTTTCATTGCTTTTCCTAAATAATTATATTCTGAGAATATTGATGGATATTCATAATGCCCTATTTAAATCTACAATTTCTAAGATTTTCCCAGAAGAAAAAATCACTTTAAAACTATGGTCACTCAAGTATATATGGCATATAAACTGTTGGTCTATTCTTGTTACTGAAGGATAAAGGTGTTATGGCAACTCAATCTGCTGAAAGTTAAAATGACTCAACAAGAGACAGTCCAGGGAAGAAACACAAAAAATAATGTTCCAGAAATAATTTAGCATTGCAAATATTTATCTTTCTTAAAACCTCACAATTTTCCCCAACATCTTAAACCAGCAACATTTGACAGAGCTATATCTAGATAGGAAAAAGAGACCAGGCAAATTTAGGCAACTGAGACTATGCCCAAAGCTGAAATTCAGCCTAAGTCAATAAGTCAGCTGTAAAAAGGTGTTGTGGCCTGCCTGCATCCTGCACAGTTGGTCATGGATCCAGAGGACCAGGAGATGATTTGGCCAAGGCCAGTTCATCCTGTGCACTTGACACCTGAGTCTGATAGTGAGGAGGGATCGGCACCAGAGGTTGAAAGCCAGCCAGGGCCTTCTGTACCTCCTCAGTTTGAGCTGAGTGACCCAGAGGAAGAGGCTCTGCTTGATGCTAGACAACACAGGGAAGTTAGCAAGCATGAGTGTCTCTGCAGGAGGAGGTCTCCTCATGAGTAGAGCTGCGGGCTAATTGGCCACACCCTGAGGCTAAAGCATAAGCACATAGAGTCACTTGCTGGAGATATGGTTGATTCACTTATTTAGGTTTGCCATGTTCTGACTGTTTTCTGAACTCTGGATTATCGCTCTGTGAAAATAATCAATACCAGGCTGTCGGCCAACTTCTGTGAGTTTTGATAACTGCAGATTTAATTGCCTGTTTATTTTGGGGGTTTGATGTCGAACCAAACCATTTCTGTTTGTATGAACTTTCTATCATAGCTAAAAAGAAGATTTATTATTAGTAAATGGCATTATTTGCTAAAAGTGGTGTGTGTATATCTTTTCTAAGGGGATTCCACATTGGGACACAACAAAAAGTTATCTACAGAGAGATGATCTCTCCTTCACTGGAAGTGCTGTTTTGAGAGTTAAATGTTCTGATTTCATTTTGCAGTGTTCAGCTTTTATGAGAATGCCAAGATTGAGGTCTATTCCGATAGTCAGAGGACAATGTGCAAGGATGGTATTCTATCTGAATATTTCTAAACATGATTATGAATTATCAGAATCTTTTGATATCCCTTAAAATGATTATCTTCTCTCAAAACAAGAAAGAAGTTTCATGGACCTACTAACTAAAACAGGTTTAGAGATCAGCTTCCCAATATAGCATATGGGAGTGTCAACAGGCCCACATCTGCTTTATTGGAAGGTGCAAAGGAGGGAAGAATTATAGACTTCCACTATCCTCTACATAGGGCCTTTTGATCTTTTTATCCAATTACAGAGCTCCACTGAATAAAGAGTCAGATGCTTGAGGAACAAAAACAAAGATAAAAATGCATTCCCTACTTTAATATTCGCCTTAACTACAGACAAAGGTTTAACAGATCCATTTTCAGACCAAACTGTTTAATTGTTCCCTTAGTCGCAAGAAGTCATTGCTCCTGAAGAAAAGGGGAGGGCTTCTGCTTTAAACTGGAGTTTGTAGAGTTTAATTTATTTTCCAAGAAAATAAGTTTTCATGCTTGGAAGGGTTTCCATTTTGCACACTGACATTTCCCTGAAGTAGCACAGGCAGTGTATGGTGTTACACATGATAATAAGTCTCAAACACTGCTTTTAAAATTGCACCATGCCCTTTTTGCAAGCCAGATCCATCAATACCAGGAAAGCATTCATACACATTCAACATACATTTACTCTGCAGACAACACAGAGAGAGAGAGAGAGAGAGAGAGAGAGAGAGAGAGAGAGAGAGAGAGAGAGAGAGAGAGAGAGAGAGAGAGAGAGAGAGAGAGAGAGAGATCTGTTTGGGAAAAGGCCATGATACTGAATTACAGCTGATAAATAATAAAAAGTAGATTGGGTCTGCCATTGGGGTTTCTGGTGATGGATGAAATACAGGCAGACTGAATGCTTACAATATGTGGTGCTGAAAACCGGAGATAAGAGAGAACATGCATTCGATATACAGCTTTATACAAACCATGGAGGAGGATGGCAACTTGCTTTCTGCACTACATCTGCAACACACCATCAACATCTCTGGACTGACAGTTCTTGCCCACCCATAAATATCAGCTTTGCAGTGCAAGAGCTTGAAAATGTCATCACAGCCACACATTGCTACTGTCTGGAGCAGAAAGGCAGGGGCTATGGGAAAGCACAGAATTAGGGAAATTAAAATAAAAGGGGAGGGGAATGAATAAATATGGGAGAAGAGAAGATTAAGGGAGGAGATTTTCTCCTCCCCATATGTCAGGGAGGGTTTCTAACCTGTGAATATCAGCTCCAGATATACTCTGCATTGGTCTGTGTCGGCCTCCAATACTCATGAAAGACAGCGGGGGAAAAATTGGGAGGTTGCTCCAGACATTCATTATAATTTCTCTACCCCTTTCTATCCTTCTACTTAAAGTGTTTTAGCCTTCTGCTTACTCCCCTCTACTCCTCCCTTCATCCATTTCCCTTCCTCCTTTGCAGCATCATTAAATAGCGTATAGTGCAGCAGGGCTTTTTCCAACCTTGGCTTTCAATCTTTGACCTTTTTGTGAAATGCATTTTCACAATTGCACCATTGTAATGTCTATCATAATCCTCACCTCGGCTTCATTCAATTTGTTATTTCCTGACTTAAGGTTTAGGAGGGGTGGCCCAAAGGCTGGATGCATCACTGTGCAGGCCACACCCACCCAGTTCCGCAAATGGGAAAAACACCGCAAAACATCACATGACAAGAACCTGATGCCATGAGTTTGTGACCCATGAAACTTTAAACTGTGTTTCTCTTTCAGTTCACAGGAGTAGATCTGATAGCATTTGTAACATTGTGAAAAGAATGCAAGACCTATTCCCAATCCAACCCAGTCATTTTTTAAGGTAGCTGGTGCTGCCCCAGCATGGAGATAGTTTGATAGCTGCTGTTGATAGCTGATTTGGTCAATTGACCACATCTCCCTTAGCTTGTATATTTCAAATGACAAATCTTCTACCTACCAATTCATGTATACTGCAAAAACAAATAGCAAGTCCTAATAAAGCTATAAGGCAGTGATGGCAAACCTTTTATTGTTCGGGTGCCAAAAAGGCATCTGTGTGTGTTATTGTGCAGACATACTTTCTCACACCCATAATGCAATGCCGTCATCCCATGCACGCACGCACACACACACACACACACCACCCACAGTGCATGCATGCAGGATTCATTGAAGCCGCTGGAGGTCTGGTAGGCCTGCTGGGCCATTTTCTGCTTTCCCAAGGCTTCAGGAAAACCTCCGGAGCCTGAGTACAGTGAAAATTGGCCTGATGGGCCTACTGGAAATTCATTTCCAAACTTCCTGTAGGCCCATTGAGTCCGTTTTTTGCCATCCACATGCTCGGGAGGCTTTCCAGAAGCCTGGGGAAGATGGAAATGACCTTCCCTGCCCTCCAGATGGTTGAAAACCAGCTGGTCAGCATACTGGTGCCGATATAGGCAACACCTCATATGCCTTTAGAAAGGGCTCTGCATGCTCGGCATAGGTTCGCCATCACGGCTATATGGAACACCAGAAACAAATTAGGGGAGCATGCGATTATTGTTTCAAACTTATTTTAACCATAATTGTATTCACTGGACAGCTTAGAAAAAAGTGACTAGGAAACTTACCCTAAATCCATGAACATATTCATAATATTTTTGTGATCCCGCTTTATAGAGCACTGGTGAAACCACATTTGGAATACTGTGTTCAGTTCTGGAGACCTCACCTACAAAAAGATATTGATAAAATTGAACGGGTCCAAAGACGGGCTACAAAAATGGTGGAAAGTCTTAAGCATAAAGCTTATCAGGAAAGATTTAATTAAATCAATCTGTATAGTCTGGAGGGCAGAAGAGAAAGGGGGGACATGATCAAAATATTTAAATATTTTAAAGGGCTAAATAAGGTTCAGGAGGGAAGTGTTTTTAATAGGAAAGTGAACACAAGAACAAGGGGGCACAATCTGAGGTTAGTTGGGAGAAAGATCAGAAGCAATGTGAGAAAATATTATTTTACTGATAGAGTAGTAGATCCTTGGAACAACCTTCCAGCAGAAGTTGTTGGTAAATCCATAGTAACTGAATTTAAATATGCCTGGGATAAACATATATCCATTCTAAAATAAAATACAGGAAATAGTATAGGGGCAGACTAAATGGACCATGAGATCTTTTTCTGCCGCAAATCTTCTATTTTTCTATGTTCCTATAAATGAGTGATTTATCCAGTATTTGAAGTGATGGAATAAGGAATCTCCCTTGTCTTTAATTGGAAGCCTACTCAGAAGTCTCTTTGCCATTCTTTTGGAAGCTGAATGGGTTCACCATCAAATTAAGATCTCTGTTACTAAGACACACTGCCTTGTTATCTGAATTTATCTGGAACTGAAACTGATGACTGTTATCTTGTAAATCACCACTTAAGGGTAACCTTTTTTTTACTTCCTCTGACAGTATTTGTTTAAAAATCTTTTGACTGCACAATTAATTTCCCTCAAAAAAATAATGAATGTCAAGCAATTAATTATACTTCTTCATACTTTAGTACTTTACAGTTACTCAGGAACATATTTCTGCCATCTCTGAAGCCTTCTGAGAAGTGTAGGCTTCCTTGTTTTCACACTTACGCAAAAATTTCATTTCTGGAAAAAAAAACAAGCAGAAAATGGATATGTGCTATAAAGAATGCTAAGTGGAGCACAAGACATTAAAAGGTACAATGTCTTTTCAAGTACCATTGGCAGTATGCTGTTGGATTTAACTTTGATTGGCTATCACAGGAAGCTGAATTTTAGTTTAGTGAACATTTGGTTTCATCTAATTTAATTCTTCTTACAAAAGCTGCCTGCAGTCTTGCATTTGATGAATGCGTACAGAAAATGAGAGATGGTAACAGCTTTGCTTGTGCCCACTACTGCCAAACCAGGATTAGGGGTTTATTTGAATATTCAAACTCACATCTGAGTTAAAACCATTGTATACTTTTGGCAACAAATCACAACCAGAAAACAACATTAATAGTTTGCTTGCAGATTCCAGGTTGTTTCAACAAAGCAATCATGATGTCTAAAGTGAGGATTTTGGATTATTTCAGATGTGCCAGTCCAGCAAAATGCAAAACAGTCAAAAGAAGCTGATGCAGCCTCATTTGTTCTCTCTTGTCATTGTCCCTGACAACATTCCTTCCATGTCGAAGTCTTTCTTGAGTGAAAGGCAGAAGTACAAGCTGGATCTATCAATAATGTCAGGCCACCTGTTTACTCCCACAAAGAAAAGCAAAATGCTAACTCCACAAAGGGAAATCTGAGGATATCCAGAAAAATGCAGAGAGATAAGACATCCAGCCAACCCAAAAATCCACCTGCAGGAAACAAATGTGCTCCGGCAAAATGCTCACCTGGCTAAAATGTTCAAAGAAAACAAAACTTCACAGTCAAGCAGGTTGATTGAAAAAGCATGCTTTCCTCAAACCTCTTGTATAAAATACACCTCAGAACTGTGGCCATGCTGCTTCCTGCTTTCAAGGCCCCACCCCCCAGTTTTCACTTGAGACACTAATAATATGTGTAACACATCAAAGAGTTGATTGATAGTACTCAGGCACTCAGAAAGAAGTAGAAATTCTGGAGATCTTTGAAAAAAATCCCTGGGAGGTTATTTTGCATGTGTGACCGGTGGGGAAAAGAAAATTGTAAGGATCAGGGTTGAAATCCAGCAGGTTTAACCAGAACTTTCTCAAATGTGTCAAAGTGGGTTCCTCCCAGTTTGGGTTGGTTTGCCTGAACTGTTAGTGACCCGTTGGTGACATCACAGCAACATCATGGAACCGGTTCAGTTAGTGACAGTCTGTGGGCGCAACCATCTTTTTTAAAAAAATATTTTTTTGGGGGGGGGGGATTTTTTAAAATTAATTTTTTCTTCTGAGCATGTGCAGAAGCCGAGTTTCCAGCACTGTGCATGCATCGCCATCTTATTTTTGGCTTCTTTTGGGGTGGGGGATTTTTATTTTTATTTTTTTGCCACTGTGGCGCAGAAGGAAGCTAACTGGCAGCAAGGTAAGTTAAAATCCACTCCTGACTGGATAAGAAGAATTTTTATTGTAATCTGCAGTGAAGCCATGCTGATGGTTCCCTGCCCGCACGAGGAAGCAGTTTCATTATAACATCATTCCTTATGACAGCAGTGTAAAATTGTCATTCTTTCTTTATGCCCTTTCCTATCTTCCCATAGACTTCATAGACTCTTTTTGGACTTGATGCCAAGTGCTGATTCATGAAAGGGTTGACATTTCCACCATAGAGCTGCTGGCTCTAAGATTTCTTCTCTGCTCCCAGGTCTTTCTTTTTTGAGAATGTCCATTTATTTTAGCCAAGTCAGTTTGCCTTCTGGGAAATGCTTAAATGTTTACTGTGTTTATAACTGGGTCTCAAAAATTGAGAATGTCCCTGGTGGCCCCCAAAGTCCAATGCCTTCCTTTAGCATTATGGAAAAAATAAGAAAGGAAATTGTTAACTGATAAACAAGCATGAGAATAGCACCGGCAGACTTACCTGCCGGTGCCTTTTGCAGGAGGGTTGGGACGACGCGGACACATGGCCGCCGCCATCTTGGATCTCGGCTGAAGTCTCGCGAGATTTTGAGACTTTGGCCGAGAATCAGGCCAGGGTGGCCTGATTGCTGACATGGCCGGGCGGGGCTTGCCAGCCCTATAAAAGGGCGTGCAGGCCCGGGTTCGGCCTGTTCGCCCGGACCACGTCAGAAGAGCAGACACTGATGAAGTGGACAAGGCCATTGGAGCTGTGAGTTCTGCCACCTGTTTACTGGATCCGTGTCCCTCCTGGCTGGTTTCGGCCAGCAGGGAGGTGACACGGAGCTGGGTCCAGGAGACTGTCAACGCTTCTTTGGGGAGGGGGTCCTTCCCGGATCCCTACAAGGAGGCACTTGTGCGCCCCCTCCTCAAGAAGCCTTCCCTGGACCCAGCCATTCTCAACAACTATCGACCAGTCTCCAACCTTCCCTTTATGGGGAAGGTTGTTGAGAAGGTGGTGGCGCTCCAGCTCCAGCGGTCCTTGGAAGAAGCCGATTATCTAGGTCCTCAGCAGTCAGGATTCAGGCCCGGCTACAGCACGGAAACTGCTTTGGTCGCGCTGATGGATGATCTCTGGCGGGCCCGGGACAGGGGTTTATCCTCTGTCCTGGTGCTTCTTGACCTCTCAGCGGCTTTCGATACCATCGACCATGGTATCCTTCTGCACCGGCTGGAGGGGTTGGGAGTGGGAGGCACTGTCCTTCAGTGGTTCTCTTCCTACCTCTGTGGCCGGTCGCAGTCGGTGTTAGTGGGGGGTCAGAGGTCGACCTCTAGGTTACTCCCTTGTGGGGTGCCTCAGGGGTCGGTCCTCTCCCCCCTACTATTTAATATCTACATGAAACCGCTGGGTGAGATCATCCAAGGGCATGGGGTGAGGTATCATCAGTATGCAGATGATACCCAGCTTTACATCTCCACCCCTTGTCCAGTCGGCGAAGCAGTGGAAGTGAAGTGCCGGTGCTTGGAGGCTGTTGGGGTCTGGATGGGTGTCAACAGACTCAAACTCAACCCGGATAAGACGGAGTGGCTGTGGGTTTTGCCTCCCAAGGATAATTCCATCTGTCCATCCATCACCCTGGGGGGGGAGTCACTAACCCCCTCAGAGAGGGTCCGCAACTTGGGCGTCCTCCTCGATCCACAGCTCACATTAGAGAAACATCTTTCAGCTGTGGCGAGGGGGGCGTTTGCCCAGGTTCGTCTGGTGCACCAGTTGCGGCCCTATTTGGACCGGGAGTCACTGCTCACAGTCACTCATGCCCTCATCACCTCGAGGCTCGACTACTGTAACGCTCTCTACATGGGGCTACCTTTGAAAAGTGTTCGGAAACTTCAGATCGTGCAGAATGCAGCTGCGAGAGCTATCATGGGCTTTCCTAAATTTGCCCATGTCACACCAACACTCCGCAGTCTGCATTGGTTGCCGATCAGTTTCCGGTCACAATTCAAAGTGTTGGTTATGACCTATAAAGCCCTTCATGGCACCGGACCAGAATATCTCCGGGACCGCCTTCTGCCGCACGAATCCCAGCGACCAGTTAGGTCCCACAGAGTGGGTCTTCTCCGGGTCCCGTCAACTAAACAATGTCGTTTGGCGGGACCCAGGGGAAGAGCCTTCTCTGTGGCGGCCCCGACCCTTTGGAATCAACTCCCCCCAGATATCAGAGTTGCCCCCACCCTCCTAGCCTTTCGTAAGCTCCTTAAAACCCACCTCTGTCGTCAGGCATGGGGGAATTGACATGTTCCTTCCCCCTAGGCTTATAAAATTTGTGTATGGTATGCTAGTGTGTATGATTGGTTTTTAACTTGTGGTGTTCTTAAAATTAATTTAATATTGGATTTGTCTTGTATTGCTGTTGCTGTGAGCCGCCCCGAGTCTGCGGAGAGGGGCGGCATACAAATCTGATTAAACAAACTAAACTTGGAGCCTTTCGGCGGCCGCGTGGAGACGGCCGTCGCTTCGGAAGCCTCGTCGGAGGCTTGAGGCGACTGCTGCTCGTTGCGAGCAGCTGGCTTCAGCCCATCTGAGGCCTGCGGTCTGCCCCTCTTCCACCTGGAGCTCTCGGGCAGTAACAGGCTTTCGGCTGGAGTCCGGCGTGAGGCCCCCCCGCTTAGTAAAAGGCAGCCACATGTTGCGGCCGCCATCTTGAGGGCCTCAGCGGAGGCTCGTGGAACGGTCCGGGGCTTCGGGTCCGGTGGGGAGGCTGGGGCCTTGTGCCGTTTTTTCGGCTGTTGCCCCCTCTATTTCGTCTGGGGGGGGATTGTTCTGGTTGCCCCCTCGGGAACGTGGGGGATCGGGCGGAGGGCTCGCGTGTGCGCCCCCCGGGTTCATGGCCCCTGTACGGAGGGCAGTTAGGCCCTTGGCGGCAGCTTCCTGCTGCTGCGCTGCCTGTTTGGGCAGAGGCCATTTGCTGCCCTCTTTTTGGGGCCTGGGCAGCCCCGGTTTTCATTACTGTGTAAAAATAGAAACAATGGTGTAAAACAAAATAATTATAATTATAAGACTGACAATACTGATAATATATTTATATATATATATATCTTATGGTCAACATTAATTATTAAATATTTGGTAGCCCAGCAGGTAGCTGTGCCTGGGGGGTGATGAGGCCATCGGCCAGGGCTAACCAGGAAGGGGCACCCGGGGGGGTCCTGCTGGAGGGAATGGGGTTGGTGCCACCCGGTCCCAGTTTTTTGGGGTTTTTTTCGGGGGGGCACCTGTAACCAGGTTTGCCCCCCCCCGCCGACTCCTACTGCAGGGGCACAAGCCCCTGGGGCAGATTTTCTGCTGGGGCCTGGTGTGTCGGGGACGGGGGGTTGGACCCCGCCAACACAGGCCGTAGTGCCTCCGCCCCTTTTGATGGCTTACCCGTCGGGCCAGGGGTATTTGGTATGGGGGCCACCACAGTGTGGGACCCGTTCGCTGCATGTCATGGGTTTGCTGCAAGGGGGCTTGTTTTCGCCCCTTGTGTACGTACAGCCATGCGTGCGGGAAGGTGGGAGTTCCCATGCTGCTTCGGTGTGCCCCTGCCCCTAAAAGGGGACGGTTAGGAGGGGAGGAGGTCCAGGGAACAACCCCCACCTATTGGGGGAAAAGGGGCCCAGCCCAATTAATTTAAAAACACTTGAGGGTTGGTTGAGGGACTACCACCCTCGCTCAAGAGCGGCTGCTCTCTTGCTAGGTTTCTCAAAGGGATTCAGCATCCCTTACATGGGGGTTAGGCAAGCCTTCATGTCCAACAACCTGAGGTCGGTTGTAGGACATGAAGACATTGTTCGCTCCAAAATAGCGAAGGGAGTGGCCGAGGGGAGGGTCCTGGGGCCCTTCCCGGAGCCTCCCTTCCCGAATTTTAGGGTGTCCCCATTCGGGGTGGTCCCCAAAAAGGCGAGTGGTGAATTAGGTTGATTCACCACTTGTCTTTCCTAAAGGGGAGTCAGTGAATGATTTCGTTCCTGACGAACTTTGTTCAGTCCGGCACGCATCCTTTGATGCGGCCGTGGCCATGGTAAGGGAGTGTGGGGTTGGAGCCCTTGCGGATAAATGCGACATTAAGTCAGCATCCCGGCTCCTCTCCATACACCCAGACAGCTTGGAGCTGTTGGGCTTCCATTTCAAGGGTGGTTTTATGTGGACAGGGCTTTACCCATGGGTTGCTCTGTCTCATGCTCTCTTTTGGAGAGCTTTAGCACCTTCTTGGAGTGGGCGCTCAGGAGGTGCAGTGGTCTGGGCTCGGTCGTTCACTACCTTGATGATTTCTTGATGGCGGGGCCTGCGCATTCGGAGCAATGCTTTGCTCTAATGCGGGACTTCGGAGCCTTTTGTGCTCAGTTGGGGGTGCCTTTCGCCTCTGAGGAGACCGAAGGCCCCGCCACCAAGATTACCTTCCTTTGTATTGAATTGGACTCAGAGGAGCAATCTTTTAGACTGCCCCTGGACAAGTTGATTACAATCAGGGGTAAGCTCGATGCGGTTCTGGGCTGCAGGAAGGTCACTCTTCGGCAGCTCCAGGAACTAGCTGGGATACTTATTTTGCCTGCCAGGTCATTGTGCCGGGCAGGGCCTTTTCTAGGAGGTTATACGCTGCGATGAAGGGGCTCCGTTTGCCCCATCATCGTACCCGCTTATGCGCAGGGGTCAGGGCTGACCTCTGCGTGTGGCGGGAGTTTTTAGACCAATTTACTGGGCTTTCTTTTTGGAGGCACGAGCTTCTTTTGGAAGCTGAGTTGCAGCTATGCTCCGATGCCGCGGGGACTTGTGGTTTTGGGGTAGTGTTCGGTGACCAGTGGTACTGGTCAGGTTTGGCCTCCGGAATGGAGTGCCTCTTCATTGGTTAAGGATTTGACTTTTTGGAGTTCTTCCCCTTGATAGTTGCCCTAGAGCTTTGGGGTGAGCAGTTTAGGGACCAGACTGTGCATTTTTGGTGTGACAACCTAGCGGTTGTCCATGTTGTGAACGCCCTGTCCTCTAAGAGTGACAGTGTCATGCGGCTTGTCTGCCATTTTGTGCACAGGTCCTTGTCCCTAAACACATTGTTTTTGGCTAGGCATGTCCCCGGGTTGGATAACGGGGTCGCTGACACCTTGTCCCGTGGTCAGTTGTCCATGTTTCGGACCCTGGCCCCGTGGGCACATGCGTCGCCGGAGGCTTTTCCCAACCACCTTTGGAGCCTGAGTGGGCTCCTGGGCAGTGGAGAGTAGAGGTCTGCTGGGCTGCGGCCCTCACAGTGGTGCCTGGCACTCTGGGGGGCTTAGCAGCAGGCAGGTGACGAGTTCGGGGATTTCAGGCAGGATACGGGTTACCCTTATAGCTGGCCTGCCCCAGTTGTGGACCTGGCCATATTTGTGTCCGGCTTAGGCAGCGTGGCCTTTCAGTTAGGACTTTGAGGTCCAGGTTGGCCGGCCTCGCCTTTTGTCTAAGGCGGGGGTGGGTTTATTGATTTATGGTGACTTCCGCATTGTGAGGATGCGGGAAGGCTGGGCCAGGGCCTTATCGCAGGCTGCCAGGTCATTCCGTGCCTTCCATTTCATTGCCTTCGTTAGGTGGGTTCTAGTGTAAGGGGTTTGGCCAGGCCAAGTATGGATCCCACCGATTAGGGAACGCTCGTTCCGTAGCGGCGCTGCCACTAGTGCGGTAACGGCGTTCTCGATACGGAGGATTTGGGGACGTCGACCATTGGCGGTCAGCAGCCTGTTTTAGGGTACGAACGGCCGGTTGAGGGTCCGGGGTAAGATCTTAGGCCAGGTTCCCCTTTGGTCCCCTTCTATTCAACCCCGCCGGGACGCGACCGGCGGTGTTGCTTTGGGTCAGGGAGCGCCCGCCAACCACTCAGCAATGAGGTACCGCCGGGGGGGGGACCCTGCTGTCGTGGCGGCTGGGTCATGTTGTCTGGCTGGGGAGAAGGGGTGTGCGGTGGGATGGGTGGTTTCTACCACCATGGCTGGGAGGGCGGCATCCCATTGCTGCGCCCAGGTGGTCCTGGGAGGGCGGCATCCCATTGCTGTGCCCAGGTCGTCCTGGGAGGGCGGCATCCCATTGCTGGGCGCAGTTGGTCCTGGGAGGGCGGCACCTCATTGCTGCGCCCAGGTGGTGTTGGGAGGGCGGCATCCCATTGCTGCGCCCAGTTGGTGCTGGGAGGGCGGCATCCCATTGCTGCGCCCAGTCGGTGCCAGGGGCGGCATCTTATTGCTGCGCCCAGAGGTGTGCTGGGAGGGCGGCATCCCATTGCTGCGCCCAGTTGGTGCTGGGAGGGTGGCATCCCATTGCTGTGCCCAGTTGGTGTGGGGGGCGGCATCCCATTGCTGCGCCCGGATGTATGCTGGGAGGGCGGCATCCCATTGCTGCGCCCAGTTGGTGCTGGGAGGGCGGCATCCCATTGCTGCGCCCAGTTGGTGCTGGGAGGGTGGCATCCCATTGCTGCGCCCAGTTGGTGCGGGGGGCGGCATCCCATTGCTGCACCCGGATGTGTGCTGGGAGGGCGGCATCCCATTGCTGCGCCCAGTTGGTGCTGGGAGGGCGGCATCCCATTGCTGCGCCCCGTTGGTGCTGGGAGGGCGGCATCCCATTGCTGCGCCCAGTTGGTACTGGGAGGGTGGCATCCCATTGCTGCGCCCAGGTGGTGGGTCTTGCACCTCGGTGGCAAGGACCTATGTGGGCCTGGGGGTCAACTTTAGATCTGCCAGGCTCGCGAAGCCTGCGGTGGCTTCGCACTGTGGGGCCCACCACGCAAGTGGTGTGGTCGAGATCCTCCCGAGGATCACTTGGTGGGACGCCATTTCCCTAAGGGCCCTTCACCGGGTTAGGCGGGGAGTTATTAAGGCCCTGGGTACAGGAGTCAGAGAGTGGGGTGGTAGTGGCCCATTCCCGCGTCACCATAGATCAGCTGTGGCTTTACCTGGCTGCTGGTATTCCTCTGTCAGAACAGAGGAACACCATTTTTCTTACAGGACCTGCAGTGGTCTCTGCGTGAGCTGGTGCAGTTAGAGGGGGAGTCAGGGGGCCAAAATAGAGATCCGACCCCCGCTCTGTGGCAGGTTAGGGGTGGAAAACTGGGTGGTGGTTTAGCAACTGCGCGTTCTCCCTTGGGCATCTTTGGGGATGATTGACAGGTTCTCTCCAAGCTCGTGGTGGGGGCTACCTGAGCAGTTGGGGGGAACCTGTCTTTGGGTCCCGCACCTTTAAGTCCCCTGTTAGGGGTTAGCCGGTGGGCCCCCCCCATGCAAGTGCATGGCAGGGTCTCAGGTGAGGGAGGGGTCCCTCACCTGGACTAGCATGGAGCTACGCCCATATGTTGCCCAGGAAGTTTATGTGACGTCATTTTCCGCCCCGGAAGCAATTGTTTGACCCTGCAGGTCCATTGTTTGGGTCATAGTTAGATATGTTAATTTATGCTAATTTAGTTGAATAAATTATGCTAATTTATTTTAATAAAAATGACCCAGTTTAAATCCAGCTCTTGTGTCCGTGTCATTACTCCGTCTCTTCTGCAATAGCACCTGCAGACTTACCCACCGGTGCCTTTTGCAGGAGGGTCGGGATGACGCGGACACATGGCCGCCGCCATCTTGGATCTCGGCTGAAGTCTCGCGAGATTTCGAGACTTCGGCCGAGAATCAGGCCAGGGTGGCCTGATTGCTGACGTGGCCGGGCGGGGCTTGCCAGCCCTATAAAAGGGCGTGCAGGCCCGGGTTCGGCCTGTTCGCACGGACCACATCAGAAGAGCAGACACCCGCCCTCCCTCCCTATTTTGCAGTGTGCTATTATGGGTCGCCCTTGGGGGCCGAATGGGAATTTTTTGCAGCCTGGCCTGTTAGCCGGGCCGTTTTTTCGCCCATTCCACACTGGGGAAAGGGATAAGCGGTTAGGGGGTGCTTGCACCTTTGTTAGTCTAATTGGCTTACCTTTGGTCATTTGGGTAGGCAGGTTAGGGGCGGAAAACTGGGTGGTGGTTTAGCAACTGTGCGTTCTCCCTTGGGCATCTTTGGGGATGATTGACAGGTTCTCTCCAAGCTCGTGGTGGGGGCTACCTGAGCAGTTGGGGGGAACCTGTCTTTGGGTCCCGCACCTTTAAGTCCCCTGTTAGGGGTTAGCCGGCGGGACCCCCCTCATGCAAGTGCATGGCAGGGTCTCAGGTGAGGGAGGGGTCCCTCACCTGGACTAGCATGGAGCTACGCCCATATGTTGCCCAGGAAGTTTATGTGACGTCATTTTCCGCCCCGGAAGCAATTGTTTGACCCTGCAGGTCCATTGTTTGGGTCATAGTTAGATATGTTAATTTATGCTAATTTAGTTGAATAAATTATGCTAATTTATTTTAATAAAAATGACCCAGTTTAAATCCAGCTCTTGTGTCCATGTCATTACTCCGTCTCTTCTGCAAGATATTTTAGGCTGAGTTTTTGATTAGTGTACAGATATGGATTTATGAAAATTGAGTAAATAACAAAAAAATTAACAGAAAATAGAAACCACAGAGGAATGGAAGCTTAAATTCAAGTTTTGTAGGTCTTACGGGCTTGTCAGCTGTATCATGGAAGATTGAACTTTCAAGAGTGACTGCAGCACCCATATCTGTCACGGCTCAGCCCATCTGGTTCACAGCCAAATCTTTTCTTGTTTGACATAGCTGCCATTTGGGACTATTATTATTATTATTATTATTATTATTATTATTATTATTATTATTATTACTATTTTTATTGTTGTTGTTGTTATTTATTAGATTTGTATGCCACCCCTCTCCGAAATCTCCGAAGATTATGACAGTCATAGGCCCCACTGTTGTGGGGGGTATCCCAATAATATACAGTGGTACCTCTACCTAAGAATGCCTCTACTTAAGAACTTTTCTAGATAAGAACCGGGTGTTCAACATTTTTTTGCCTCTTCTTAAGAACCATTTTTTACTTAAGAACCTGAGCCCAGAAAAATTTCCCAGGAAATTTGAGAGCCACACGAAGGCCTGGCCAGTTTCCTGCCATCCCTCTTTAATCTTGGCCATCTCAGGCTTTTCTGGGCTGCCAGAGGGGCCTTTCATTGCTGCTTAAGGAGGCTGTGGCAGTCCGAGCTTTTATTTCTTTCCTAATGGGTTTGCATGCATTATTTGCTTTTACATTGATTCCTATGGGAAAAATTGCTTCTACTTACAAACTTTTCTACTTAAGAATCTGGTCACAGAATGAATTAAGTTCTTAAGTAGAGGTACCACTGTAAAGAGAAATTGCAAAAACAGCTGAAACCTCTTTGTCTTTTCCCAGGGAAACAAAGCCTGAAGAATAAAAAGAACAATATTTCTGGAAAAAGTTGAACCTTCCACTTCATTTGTAAAGATTTCAAAGCCATAATGAAGTGACACTATTGGAAACTAGATTGACTTCAAAGGCTAGTATATATTGCAGGGATACAGTAATTTCACTAAAATGAATGCATATTAGCGGTTAAAACTAATCATGCACGCAAAATTTTTACCTGCACTCATTTATTTGGTTCATTTTAAATGACATTTTCACTGTGAAATATTGATGTTTCATTATTGTATTGACTGTCTGAACACATCTATTCCAATATAAGAAGATACATGTACAATAAATCTTATCCTTAAATACGCTTTGCCTTTCCAGTAAGGGTTCTTTCTGAAAGTTTGCATGTATGTATATGAAAAATCATTATCATTGTCATCATCACCATCACCACTATCATCAACATCATCATCTTGAATCAAACCATTTCAGGATGAAGACCTTCTGGTATCCCCTTTACACGTGAGTGGCGTTCTCTAGCAATATATGTTCTCAGCAAGCTAAATTGTCCCTGAGGGAAGACCTCAGTCAGGAACCTGTGGTCCAGTGAACCAAATTGTGTATATTAATTGACCATATCTCAGAGATGATATAGTTAGCATGCCAATCTAGTAGAAAGAGAAAAAAATAATAAGGTCATCTATGTGAGTTTATCAAAAACATTTCATCGCCATGCTATAATTTATGTCTGCCTTTTCCTTGTCTTGTTTTTTGAAATGTAGGTGTGTCAAAGAACTATGACCAGGGGTGGGTTCTAACTTACCTTGCTGCAGGTTCGCTTCCTCCATGCTTCGTGGGCGTGCACATGCTTCATATGCACACGCATGCGCAGTGCTGAGAAATCTGCATAATTTTTTTAAGCTGAAAAAAAGATGGCGATGCATTTACAGTGCCAGAAACTCAGCTTCTGTGCATGCTCAAAATAATTTTTTTTAAAAAAAAATTAAAATAAAATTTAAAAAGATCGTGGCATTCACAGACCGGCACCTACTGAAACAGTTCCGTGACGTCATCAGATGAGTCCGAACCAGGAGGAACCCACCTCTGTCTATGACCTAAAGTTCTGCCTTTGTTCTGGGCTATTCAGCAAACTGTTTTGCTGGGAGTTTAGTGTACACAATGTTGTATGCATACGGATAAATTTATGTTAAAATGAGTTGGTTTCTTTAAGTGAGCCAGGGATTGGCCACAACAGCCTCTTTCCTGAAGATTATGGATCATCAGCCAGATAGATGGTAGATGTTTTATTAATTTCCCCCCTAGAACTGAGAGACACTGACTAATACAAAGTCATTCAGGAAACTTCCAAGCCCAGGGAAAGAATGGAACCTGAATCTCACCTTGTAAAGTCCAGTACAAACTAATATCTTATACTGTCTCATATTTTCATAGTATATTCATCCAATTTTCTACAAGCAGCTTACACTGTTAGATTTTTGAGTGGTATCTGCTTGGACGAGTTCTTTTCCACCTGATATAGCCATGCCATGAAGCAAAATTCAGCTGCAAATCTGATCACACACACTGATACTGTTTATCAGTTCTGACTCCAAACAGATCTAGCCCTAATCCTAACCCTAGTTTCATTTTCATTGTCAATGAAATTTTCCCATGTATTTCACTTCAACCCACAAAAATCCAAATGAAGAGCTCCCGTGTTGTCTTTCCTTTGAGAATCTCCATGAATCTTAGGCTAACACCATTTTTAAGCACTGATTCTAAACAGACTTAACCAGGCAGAGGTTGTCGTTACCGCTGCTACCAGTGCACTGCGGTAGCTTAGGGTCTCTGATATCCATGCGATGCATCCCAGTGAGATTTTACTTCTGCGCATGTGCAGGAAGTGCAAGCACACAAAATGCATGTGCAGGAAGCAAAATTTCACAAGGGGATGGATGCAAGAGAGAGGTTTTGGTGGGATTTTTGCTTCCACACATGTGCAGAAGCAAAAAAATTGTGAAATCTCACGCTCATGTGTGTCCCCTTTTGAGATTTTGCTTCTTGCGCATGGACAGAAGCAAAATCTCACTGCACCAGAGACACAAAGTTGCACATGCAGTTCCATTTTTCTTACTGGTGCGGTGCCCTTATCTGTATCAGTAGGAACCCTATAATGGACCTAACCCTAACCCTAGTTTTCTTTTCACTGTTAATAAGATTTTTCCATATATTTCATATAAGATTCCAAACATAAAACTGTCCTGTTTTATCTCCTTTGAGAAACTCCAAGATTCTAATCCTAACACCATTTTTCAGCCCTGACTCCAAGGAGACCTAACCCTAATAGTAACCCAGGGGCAAAATGCTCCCAGTTCGCTCGTGCTCTCAGTTCACTCATGCACAGAATGGTTTGTGCATGGGCAGAGGGTAAAAGAACCCAAATGATGGTGTTCAGGCAGGTGGACGGAGCCTTGCACTGCCTCCGTGACCAGTTTTCCAACAACCAAGAGGCATGAGCAAACCGGGAGCATTTCACCCCTGCCGTAATCCTAGTTTCATATTTATTCACATATTCACGTATCATATTAACATATTTGTGAATGGGGTTTCCCCATTTCACTGCAGCCCACAAAAGGGTCCAAATGAAAAGTTTTCACATTCTCTTTCCTTCCTTCTGTTTCCAATCTGACATTATGGAGTGGTTTGTTGTCTAAGGTTTCGTTTGTCCCTAATATATTAGCTTTTAAATTGGCTTTGAAGATAGTTCTTAGAAGCATTTGGGTGTTACTAGTGTTATTAAGTTGTTTCCAATGTATCTTTCTGGTTTGGCTAGACAGCTTTTAAAGAATCATTTATTGTGGAGTTGTGGAAGTCTGGAGGCAATATCTTTTTCTGCTTTAGATGACATTTTTAGATTCTTATAACCAACCTTGAGGATTTTGATGAAGCAGTCTATAAATACATTACTATTAAATAGCAGCTAATAAATAAACTCTAGTCAATTGTAACATCAACAGAGGTACCATCCCATTAAAGATGATAATGAAAGAAGAGAGTTCTGCTAGATGGAGGAAGTGTGTCTAGAAGGGACAGGTATGCCACATGAGCCTTGTTTTTTATTTAACCCTGGCTCTTAACACATTACACCTCCTGTCAACCAGTCAATATATAGTAGACTAACTGAGGAGGTCAGATGGACTCCTGAAGCTTCCTCTTCTGTTCTCCAACAATAGTCAAGAAAGCAAGGGAAATTTGAATGGCATTTCATTAAATATATACGGTATGTGGATTCATAGGGTGCTGCTTATGACACAAGGTCAATAAAGAGCTGGGGTAGCCAAATCTTTCTCTTTCATGTAAATCCCATTCCCAACATAATTTCTTTGTGGTTCTTCCAAAGTGTTGACATCTGCCAGGACAACAAGTAAGAAGCCACCAATGGAGGGTTATAAATATTTACATTTCCTTGGCTTTACTGATAGAAGAATTCCATGCCAGCATGTCTCACCTAATTAACAGAAAGCTTCAGAAACCAGTGGAAGGCTTTCTGAGGGAGTTCACACTTCATTAGTAATGTTCACCCCATCTCCCTTTTAGATCCTGCTCAGCACTCTCTGACATGCCATTTGTACAATGGAATATGTCAAAGTAAAACATGGCAATGTGTGTGATGTATACAAAAGGTAAGCCTAGTTTGAGTGGGTAAGAAGCTCAGAGACTAATTCCTACAGCCACCCAGATTGGGGTTGTTTTCACTCCATGGCTGATCTCATCTATCCCAGATATGAAATAGATATACGTGTTGGCTGGGAATTACAAATACAGTGGTACCTCTACTTAAAACGCCTCTACTTAAGAACTTTTCTAGATAAGAACTGGGTGCTCAAGATTTTTTTGCCTCTACTTAAGAACCATTTTCTACTTAAGAACCTGAGCTCGGAAAAATTTTCCAGGAAATTTGAGAGCGGAACGAAGGCCTGGCCAGTTTCCTGCTATTCCCCCTTTAATCCCAGCTATCTCGGGCTTTTCTGGGCTCCCAGAGGAGCCTTTCGGTGGTGCTTAAGGAGGCTTTGGCAGGCCAGAGTGAACGGAGCATTTTCCTTTCTCTGGGTGCTTGGAGAGGGAATAAACCACTTTGCTGTGGTGACTCCCTCGCTCTGTCTCCCATACACCCGGCGCAAGGTTGCCTCTTGGAGTGCCTGGGCATGGAAAGGCAAAAGGGGCCCCTCAACTCACCTTCTTCCTTTGGTAGCAACTGTCCTCATCTTCTTCTTCCTTCTTCTCCTCCCATCCAAATTCTGAGCTTTTATTTCTTTCCTAATGGGTTTGAACACATTGTTTGCTTTTACATTGATTCCCATGGGACAAATTGCTTCTACTTAAGAACGTTTCTACGTAAGAACCTGGTCACGGAACGAATTAAGTTCTTAAGTAGAGGTACCACTGTATTTGCACATCATCATCCAAAGACACCTCTTAAATGAAGTCCATACCACTTTTGTATTGGCTCTGAGCTCCTTAGCTGAGTTCTGAAGATGTAAAACCCAATGCAAGGCCACAATGGAAAAATTGTAAAGTAAGGGAGCATGAGATGCTTATAAATTTTACAAACAAATAAACAAACAAAATGATGGAAAGGAATTGCTGGCTATAGTCTATGATGCAGAAAACCAAGCTGATAATGAAGTTCCACAAGAGTATGTGAATTAGGTATTGCATATTGAATTGTGATGCAAAACATTCAGATCAGTTTTACATTAGGTGTAGATATTGTTCATTTTATTGTGGTAGAAATAATCTCCCCAATTAATCTTCTACAAATCTTGTTCACGATATTCCTAATGCTTCTCTTCATATAGAATTTCTCTGCTAGTTCTTGTTCCTGCTTTATAAGATGTGCTACCTCAACAATGTCCATCCAATCAAGATCATGAAGATGTAGAATGGAATCACAATACTACACTATCAATCAGTTGGTTGTATACTATTGCATCACAGAGCATTGGTAAGAGAAACTGACAGGAAGGCAGGCAAATATGGATATAAATAAATTCCCAGTCTGATGGTGCCAGTCTATCCGGAATACTTCCTCTTCTTTGTAGTCTTGTAGCTCGGCTTGGCATTGGGTCTCCTGCATTTTGAAAATTGCCTTCAGAGGGGTCACTGTGCTTTTCAGGCACAGCATCTCAGCAGCTTTATTAGAAGTCTCAGATGCTCTGGCCTCCTTCAGTGCAGTTTTCAGGTCAGATTGGCCTTAGCTAGGAGTTTGTTTTGTAGGCTGATATGTAAACTCCTCAAACTAGCTGGACCAGTAATGCATCATCTAAAACTTGGAATTGCCAATGGGTTGCTGCTTTTCTTAAGGCCATTATGTAGGCATTGAGGCTTTCCCCTTGCTATACTCATTTACAGAATTCATACCAACTCACCACCTTGGAAGGTCCAAGATCATAGTGCTGCTTCAGTAGTTCTTGTAGTGTTGACCATGTGGTTGAGTCTACAGCCGATGGCTCTGTTAGTGCTACAGCCATATCGAAGACTTTGTCTCTGCAATGGCTCAGGAACATATCTCGCTTCTTATTGTCTGAGAGACCTTGTAAATCATTGCCCCCCAGGAAGCAGTGGAATCTAGTCATATAGTTGCTCCAATTCTCATGGTTTGGGTCAAATGGAGTCAGCAGGTGGAAGGATGACATGGTGGCTTCCTGTTGCAGTCTTTATTTGAATTCAAATTTGGTGCCACGCTTCGTCTGGCCAGGGTGGTTGCTTGGGAAAAATTGCTCTCAGTATCCCACCTTCATTGCCAAATGTTCGGTCCTAATACTGAAGAGGCAGGAGGCTAGCGGAGTGACTTCAGCTCTTTATTAGTTAGAGTGAACAACTTCAGCAAAAGCTCTACCGGAGGCCCCAGTTTAAATAGAACACCCCAACAGAGTGGAACCAATCAGCAATGAATACTTTTAATCAATAGAGTGGACCGGATTGTAAACAGCTCAGCTAATATGCAAATCCCAGAACAGAACAAGTTATATTATTTTTAGTAACAATAATTACTTGACAGAAAATGCACATATCTAGAAATGATCCTTTTATTTATTAATTTTATTTGTATTTATGTTTTCATTAAAACATCCATATAGATTATAATTTTTGTTGAGAAATTCAGCATCATAATATATATGCAATCAATATCCACACATTTTAAAAAAACCAATAGCTATTTGTCATTCTAGAAAGCCAGTGGTGAAGAGATGCAATTTGGGATATAATTTATGCTCTAAAAATAGAAAAACAAGGATGATATTGTATATTGTATATTTAGATTATTCTTTCTTGACCAGGTGCCTTCCATATGTGCAATGTCTAAAATGCCAAAATTCCCTTCAGTATGTTTTGGAAATCTGGTGGAAAATTCCAAAGGAGACCAATACATCTGGAATTTTTCTCACATCTGCTTCCAAGTTGTGAAAGCTGATTTAGATGTGCATTTAAAATGTAACCCTGGATTTGAAACACATGAATATAATGAACATTGCAATCCTAGGAAAGAAGTCATTTTCTGTAAAGAATACATGCAAAAATGGAGGGCAGAGGGAGTAACATGTGAGATCCATTTATCTTGGTCATCATTAGCATGGACAATTTTATTTTTTATAGATTGAACATGTATATTATGTTCATCAGCCAAAATAAAACCAGGAAAGTAAAACCAGGATTTCTGACTATTTCTGACAAAAAGCAATCTTAATGTAATAAAATTAAATACCTCTTTAATCCTGGTTTTATTTATTTATTTATCTTATTTATTTATTTTGTCAAGTACTTATTGGTGGTATACAATCCCGCACGAATCCCAGCGACCGATTAGGTCCCACAGAGTGGGCCTTCTCCGGGTCCCGTCAACTAAACAATGTCGATTGGCGGGCCCCAGGGGAAGAGCCTTCTCTGTGGCGGCCCCGACCCTCTGGAACCAACTCCCCCCGGAGATTAGAACTGCCCCTACTCTCCTTGCCTTTCGTAAGCTCCTTAAGACCCACCTGTGTCATCAGGCATGGGGGAACTGAGACATCTCCCCCGGGCATATACAATTTATGAATGGTATGTGTGTATGTATGTGTGTTTAGAAAATGGGGTTTTTAAAATGTTTTTAGTAGAAATTTAGATTTGTTATAAATTGTTTTTCACTTTGTTGTGAGCCGCCCCGAGTCTGCGGAGAGGGGCGGCATACAAATATAAATAAATAAACAAATAAATAAATAAATACAAAGATATAATAATATTTATATACATGATACTAGTAAAAGAGAAACATTAGGATAGGGGATGGAAGGTACTCTGGTGCACTTATGCACGCTCCTTACTGACCTCTTAGGAATCTGGATAGGTCAACAGTGGATAGTCTAAGGGTAAAGTTTTGGGGGGTTAGGTGATGAAACTACAGAGTCTGGTAGTGAGTTCCATGCATCAACTACTCGGTTACTAAAGTCGTATTTCCTGCAGTCAAATTTAGAGCACTTTACTTTAAGTTTGTATCTGTTGTGTGTGAAGTAGGAAGGATGTTGTAGGAGATGATTTTATGGGCTATGCTTAGGTCATGTTTAAGGTGACGTAGTTCTAAGCTTTCTAAACCTAGGATTGTGAGTCTAGTTGCGTAGGGTATTCTGTTGCGAGTGGAGGAGTGGAGGGCTCTTCTAGTAAAATATCTCTGAACATTTTCTACAGTACTTTTAAAGATTACTTACTTTCTTTCTTTATCTTTCTTTCTTTCTTTCTTTCTGAATGTATGTATTTATGTTTGTTTGTCAAACATGTATAAGATAGCAGGTATATGTATAAACATAAACATAAGCAAAATAAGTATAGATAAATGAGGACAAAAGACAGGGAGGGTAGGTGCTTATGTCTGCCCCTTACAGACTTCACAGGAATGGGATGAGGTTGACAGTAGACAGTCTAAGGTTAAAGTTATGGAGGTTTGGGAAAGTAACTACAGAGTCATATAGTGCATTGCAGGCATTGACTTCTCTGTTGCTGAAGTCATATTTTCTGCAATTGAGTTTGGAGCAGTTTACCTTAAGTTTGTATCTATTTTCTGCTCGTGTTTTGTCATGGACAAAGAGGACATTGTGGCTGATGATTTTATGAACTACATTTAGATCATTTAAATGATTTTGTGAACTACATTTCGATCAGATCTAAAGGACTGTAGTATTGGGGAAGGAAAATAGAGCATTTTAGGACTTGGTAACTACCATATTTTTTCAAGTATATGGTGCACCCCCCCCCCCCAAAGTGGATGGAAATGTCAGTGCATCTTATACACAGAGTACAGCCATTTTTTGCTGTCCCAAAGCCCCACCCCCATTTTTGGCCAGAGGGTCAGGGAAGCCTGCAGAGAGCTCTTGAGTCCTGGGGGATAGCAAAAATGTCCCAATTTTTGTGAAAAAATGGCTTGGTTTTTGCCCATTTTTTCACAAAAATTGGGCCATTTTTGCCATCTCCCAGCACCCAGGAGCTCCCTGCAGGTTTCCAAGACCCTTTGCCCACCCAATTTTTGTGGGAAAATGGGCAAGAAATGGCCACTTTTTCACAAAAACAGGGCTGCTTTTGCCTTCTAATTACCCCATCTAACATGACTGGAGGAGGAATTCCAGGAGTTGAAGTCCACTAGTGTTAAAGCTGTCAGGTTTGAAAACCTCTGGGTTAGGGGTTAGGGGTGCAAGGGTATTTAAGGCAAGTTGGCAAGTTTAAGACTTGCAGACTTCAATTCCCATTCTTGAGCTAGCATGACTGGAGGAGGAATTCTGGGAGTCCACAAGTCTTAAAAGTCTACAAGTCTTAAAAGTGTCAAGCTTGAAGTTTGTAAAATGTGTACATAGTTGTAAATGGTATACGTGTAAAAAGTATCCTGCTACACTGGTGTTTGATTAAATAATACATTACTACACCATTTGGTTCAGAATACTTTTTTCCTTCTTTTCCATCTCTAAAATCTAGGTGTGCCATATACTCCTAAAAATATGATATGTATTTCAAGGCTGCCTTCTCCAACTTTAATTCAGTTATCAGACATGCTTATTCCAAGAGAATTTTTTTTTGTAGTAAATTATTTTTGAGAATTACCGTAAGTGGACTAAGGAACAGCCTCCCTTGGAAAGTGAGGTTGGTGCCATCTGTAGTAGCTTCTTGGTAGGCAAAATTATTCTGGAGGACTTTTAGGTTCAAGTGATATGCCACCAAATGCCACTGTTAGTGAGAGGTTTTAATTACATTCAATATTCAATTAGAGCTGTTGAAAATACTATGTCTTTCACTGTATAGGTTAGGTCCAAAACTAGAAATATTCTGGCCAGGTCCATATTTGTCTGAATGTAACCCATTCTAAGAATAGAATAGAATTTTATTGGCCAAGTGTGATTGGACACACAAGGAATTTGTCTTGGTGCATATGCTCTAAAAGAAAAAGATACATTTGTCAAGAATCATGTGGTACAACACTTAATGATTGTCATAGGGGTCAAATAAGCAATGAAGAAACAATCAATATTAATAAAAATCTTAGGATACAAGCAAGAAGTTACAGTCATAGAGTCATAACTTTTTGTTGTTACTGTAGCATGATTCAGAGTAAAAATGAGCTTCAATCTTGCTGAGAAGATTGCATGTTTGTTTCTTCTATTCTTTAATAAAGCATTTATAGCCCAACCAATGCCATGCCACTAAAATAACTTTTCTTTTCTATTCCTAGGGCAGCTGCTAGCTGTCCTGAATTTCTCTAGAGAGATTTATACAAATTGTCCCCACACAATGGTCTGTTCTGGATCCTATTCTTTTTAATATGTTTGTGAGTGACATAGGGGAAGGTTTGATAGGGAAGGGTTGCCTATTTGCTGATGACTCTAAAGTGTACAATAGGGTTGATATTCTTGGAGGCATCTGTAATAAGGCAAATGATTTAGCTTTACTAGATAAGTGGTCAAGGTAATGGAAACTGCAGTTTAATGTTTCCAAATGTAAAATAATGCACTTGGGCAAAAGGAATCCTCAATCTGAGTATTTTTATTGGCAATTCTGTGTTAGCAAAAACTTCAGAAGAGAAGTTAGGGGTAATGATTTCTGACAGTCTCAAAATGGGTGAACAGTGCAGTCAGGTTACCAAGTAGAATGCTTGGCTGCATAGCTAGGGGTATAAGAAGCAGGAAGAGGGAGATTGTGATCCAGCTGTATAGAGCGCTTAGTGAGACCACATTTGGAATACTGTTCTGGAGACCTCACCTGCAAAAAGATATTGATAAAATTGAATGGATCCAAAGACGGGCTACAAAAATGGTGGAAGGTCTTAAGCATAAAACTGATCAGGAAAGATTTAATGAACTCAATCTGTATAGTCTAGAGGGCAGAAGGGAAAGGGGGGACATGATCTAAACATTTAAATATTTTAAAGGGTTAAATAAGGTTCAGGAGGGAAGTGTTTTTAATAGGAAAGTGAACAAAAGAACAATGGGGAACAATCTGAGGTTAATTGGGGGAAAGATCAGAAGCAACATGAGAAAATATTATTTTACTGAAAGAGTAGTAGGTGCTTGGAACAAACTTCCAGCAGACGTGGTTGGTAAATCCACAGTAAGTGAATTTAAAAATGCCTGGGATAAACATATATCCATCCTGAGATAAAATACAGGAAATAGTATAAGGGCAGACTAGATGGATCATGAGGTCTTTTTCTGCCATCAATTTTCTATGTTTCTATGTCTCAGCCTAAGATGACAAGCCACCTTAAAGCTCACTTTACGTTTCTAAAGGAAGGCCAATTATTTGTAAAAGGAGGAAAGGTGATCTATTTTGATGTTGTCTTCGCTTTCTATTTAAATGAGATCATGGTCTCTTTTAAACAGGACATCACGATGACCTTTCAGAAATCTTGAAGTGCAGGTTGAGTGATCAGTGAATCATGATTTTACCATTAGGTTAATTGGTTTACAATCTGAAGACAAACCTATTGTTATCCGAACAGAATCATCTCCCTTTTTACTGTTCCTACTTAGAAATTTTGTGCAAGCATCAAAATGGTTTTGTTCTTTTTCTTGTAATTAAAGTGGCATTATACAAACTAGGACTGATATACGAAAATGTAGTAGTTAAAAGATTAAAATTTCAGTTCAGTATCCAAGAAACTGGAAAGAAGATAATCCAACCTCATTAATTAGAGTTGTACAAAAATTGATTTGAAATTTAGATATAAAGTTGATTAAATAGAATCACCACTTTTAATGAAATTGCCAAATTGATTCACTGTGTTGAATTTAATTAGGTGCCTTTGGATAGACTGTTTTTTTTAAAAAAAATGTATACATGGGAATGCAAATGACATGCACACACATACAATTTTATCAGATTGAATAGATCCTAATCAATTGAGTTAGACATTTGATTCAAACAGACTTACTCTTCAAAATGAATCACAAATTTGAATTTGATGTTTGCTGATTTGAACACCTATATTATTCAAAGACACTTAATAAAAGGACACTTAATATTTGGATAAATTTATCTCTTAGTAAATCTAACCAGAGAGGAATGTTGAGTTTCATTCTACGATTATTTGTGAATAACCTAGGTTAGAAAGGGATAAAAGATTTACTGGAATTTATCAATTGACTTCTAGGGGATCCATAATAAAGTAGACCCATAATGTTTTAATGGCTGTCAAGTCTTTTCTTGAAAACACCCAGTAATAGAAAACCCACAACTTTGAAAAGTAAAACATTCCATTGATCAATTGTTCTCACTGTCAGGAAATTTGGCATTTGGTCCTCGACTGGATCTCTCTTTAATGATCTTCTACCCATCACTACGTGTCCTTCTCTCAGGTGCTTTGAAGAATAGGTTGAACTCTACTTCTCTGTGACAGCCCCTTAGTGCTAGAAGACTGCTAACCTATCAGTTCTTCTCTTTGTTTAACTATACACATCTAGTTCCTTCAATCGTTCATCATATGGTTTACCCTCCAGACCCTTTATCATCTTTGTTAGTCTTCTTTTCACTTTTTCTAGGATCTCAACATCTTTTTAAGTAAACTTAAATGTCTAATTACATCTTCCATATAGTGGCTACTTAGTTCCTATTATTATATATTTACAGTGAGATAGGTTGATCTCTATAGCAGTGACTCAAATCAGTGAAGCTAAATTTCATAGCATGCTGACGAACAGCTCATTTCTTGGCTCATATTTTGTTCACCCCCATGACAAAAACAATTTCCTGAAATCAAACCTGTAGCAGCTATTTCCTTTTAAAACTTTACTCTTATTTTTACTGCAACCTTGCTAAATGCTTACAACATTGGAGTCCTTCCAGCTTAGTGTCAAGTTTCCTGCCTCTCCAATAAATAACAATGAACCATTTCTCAGGATCTGCATAAAGTCGAAAGACCTAATAAGTTACAGACTCAATTAGCAATAAAAGCACCTGTTAACCATCCCTACTAACCACCTTTTCCGACCTGGCACAAAATCTTAAAGAGGTCTTACTCTCTGGATTTGGAGTTTTTGTCAATTCAGCAGTTGCAAATTACATTATGGGAAGCTGAAAACAAAAATGTGAAAAATTGAACAAACAGCCATTGTAGACATTGGTGGTATACGTTAATGTTGTGTTCTCACATCTGGAAACCACTCTGCTCCTTAACAAAATATATCCAACACTGTCAATGGTGGCCTACACGTTATGAAACTTTTAATTATTTCTTCCTTTCTAAAACAGAACAGAACTGTTCCTTTTTATTTCAGAAGAATCAAAGGTACCCATAACTGATAATGAAGTACCAGAATAAGCAGATTGTTGCTCAAATATAAGATAACTCAGGGGTGCCCAAAAGCTATTGTAAGATTATTTTCAATATCAATTCGATTAATGCTTTGGGTGGTGACAGACTCCATGGCTAAACCCCATATGCTTAGACCATGAAAGTGTTGCTCTACTTTGCACACACCAATTGTAGTATTTTGCTATCATTCACTCTCTGATCTTAGGCAGGTTTTAGGGGGTATTGTTAGAAAAATGAGTCAGTTCAGATTTTAGAAACTACAAAAAGGAGGCCAGGAAAAAATGAACTCCAAACAAAAGTAACAAATGTACAAACAAGTATTATTTTGGGTATTAATAAAGTTCATTGTTTTTCTTCAAGAAAAACAGCACTGAACAAGGAAAAGCAGAGGAAGGATGGTACTTAAAGAGCATCTAATGCTGCTACCTGTGTTCAAAATCTTAGACAATTCAAAACTGCTGTGGTTAGCTCTGGTCCAGCTCCTGCCCCAAGGACTGTGGATGTGGGGGAGACATCCACATGCTGCAGGCCTGTTTTGCCCCTGGTGGAATCTGCTGATGAAGACTCCTCTGACCAAGAAGACATGAGTGACAGGGAGGAGGAGAGTGTGGCAGACAGCTCAGAAGGAGATCAATTATCGAGCTCCTCCTTGGATTCAGAACAAGAGTTAATGATACAGCCACGCATGTGGAGAGCCATGCATAGGCAACAACAACTGAGAGATTATTATCAAAGAAAATGAGGCCACCTGTGGTTGGGTGGGGCTGTGGTAATTAGTGAGACTGCTATAAATAGCAGCCTGTGGGTTTGGCCATTGTGGAGGATTATCTGATCGTTGTGTTTCATGACTGCTTTACTGACTTTGACCTTTTGTGTGCTGATTTTTCCCCGCTTTGAAACTAAACCAGAGCAAAGTGCGTTTCACTTTGTGAAAGAAGGACTGTGAATTACCTCACAGCTGCAAGCTAAGTATCACAGAACTGATAAGGGACTTGTACAAATTACCAGTTTGTTTGGAGACCAGTGCTCTTTGCTATACCAAAAGAGGGCTTAGTTTATATGAATTTTCATTATAAAGAACATTCTTTTGAATTTTCAAACGTGTGTGTGTCTGAAATTTGTACCTGTGAATTTTTGGGAGGAGTCTACCAGAGAGCCCGACAGAACAAAAACCAACTAAGCATCAAATTTAGTTGGTAAATTTGAAGCACATATACAATATCAGACTTTTTTCTTTTGAAGAATGTTTGATGTTGTAATTCATGTAGTGTGAATTATTGGGTTTTTTTTTCAAGGAAACCTAACAGCGATAGCGCCACTTTAGTAATTTATCAAGCTATCAAGGAATTTGTGCTTGGCCGACAATGTTAAGACAGCATCTGATATCAACTTCTGAGAGGACTGCTAAAGAAAAATGAGTGACCTACACTGCATAGGCTAATCAGCTGGCACAGGATTCAAATGCAGTCCTTTTGAATGTAGCAAATCAAAATAAGACACAAGAGAAGCATTTGAATTTGATAAGCATTCGCTTCTTTCTCTCCTTGAAATAAACATTTGCATCCAGCAGGAGGTTTAATGAATCACTTTGAAAATGGTAACCGAATTGCATTCTTCTCTACTTGAGATCATCTTGCTTTAATTATCTCCATTTGATGTTCAGAAGCCTCAGTGAAATGAAATGTATTTGTCAATGTAAGGGTAAAAATGGGTTTTCCCATCAAATGCTCTTGATTGATAAGGAGCTGCAAAGCGGAATGCCATTTCTCCCCATCCCCCTCTTAGCTGCTTTAACACTGAAACATGTTTCATGTAATAAGAAAAAAGCATGGCTGCAAAAGAAAGCAGGACTCTAATCACACAGGTTATTTCATGAACAGGTTCCCACCAAATACTCATCCTCATCTGAGAATTTAAAGAATTTAAGAGGAATAAATCTGCAGATCCTTGCGAGGAAGTATCTGTATGTGCTAGAAATACTACACTATTCTCCGGGAATATCTCCGGGACTGCCTTCTGCCACACGAATCCCAGCGACTGGTTAGGTCCCACAGAGTTGGCCTTCTCCGGGTCCTGTCGACTAAACAATGTCATTTGGTGGGACCCAGGTGAAGAGCCTTCTCTGTGGCAGCCCCGACCCTCTGGAACCAGCTCCCCCCAGAGATTAGAACTGCCCCCACCCTCCTTGCCTTTCGTAAAGTTCTTAAGACCCATCTTTGCCATCAGGCATGGGGGAACTGGGACATCTCCCCTGGGCCTATACAGTTTATACATGGTATGTTTGTGTGTATGTTTGCTTTTAATAATGGGTTTTTAAATGTTTTTTAAATTATTAGATTTGTTCTTACATTGTCTTTGTTATTGTTGTGAGCTGCCCCGAGTCTGCGGAGAGGGGCGGCATAAAAATCTAAATAACAATAACAATAACAATAACAATAACAATAACAATAACAATAACAATAACAATAACAATAACAACAATAATAACAATAATAACAATAATAACAATAATAACAATAATAACAATAATAACAATAATAACAATAATAACAATAATAATAATAATAATAATAATAATAATAATAATAATAATAATAATAATAATAATAATATTGTTGTGGCCCATCAGTGGCCAGTGGAGCTGGTGGCAGACTTGGACAGTGAGGAGGTTGGGGAGGAACATGGGCCAGTCTGAAGTAGGGAGAAGGTTCTGATGAGCGTTCTGCACTGGAGGCTGAAATAGGGACAGGCCATCCGACAGTTATCAGCTACCTTCGGAGTTGAAGGTAAGTGGGGTAGAAGAACAACTGGAGCCTGTTCCTGATGTGTGCATGCACAGAGCTATCAGGAGAAGGGAACAATTAAGGAACAGGAGCTGACTCAGGAGTAAAGGCACACATGGACACTGAATGGCTCCTCCCATAGGAAATAAATAGGAGCAAAAGGGGAGTGGTGTTTATAGGAGACAATTAGTTCATTTATTAGTGTGAAGATTTACTTATCTGAGTTGTGCCTTACCAAGACACCTTGCCAAGTATTTCATTGTATGGCGTTGCACCTAGAAACTATCGGCCTGGCAACTATTCAAGGATTGATAAGGTCTGTTATTGCAATTCACTCTTGAAAGGCTTATTATTGGGCCTTTTCTGTATGTGAATGTTAGTGTTAGTATGTCTCGGTATGAAACCTTCAACACACATTAAGAGAGTTGTTGTGGTGTAGGAAAAATGTGGATTAGCCAGACAATGACTCAGATTTAGTGTCAATGTATATACAACAATATTATTATTTACAAATATACAGAATCAACAATATGATATTCTAATAGTTTACAAACCACGCTCATGGCAAAATATATCTCTAACAAAGTAGCTCCCCCCCAAAGGGAATGGTATTGGCGCCCTCTTATGGCCAACCAGTAATATTTCCTTAAAGGTACAGTCTTTACATTTTACAGACTAACATAGTTAGCTACTGTATGTCAACCCCCAAGTAGGTTATGTTCTATCTCTAACAAAGTAACTCCCCCCAAAGGGAATGGTATTGGCGCCCTCTTATGTAAAGGTACAGTCTTTACATTTTACAGACTAACGTAGTTAGCTACTGTATGTCAACCCCCAAGTAGCTTATGTTCTATATACTAACAGTTAGAAATTAATATTAGTCAAATAAAGAGGGTTTTTTTAGGGACGTGGGGTCTGTTTGGTGATTTTGTGAAGCCTAGGTCAAAACAATAATATCCTTTGAGCATTCCTTAGAAAAATGGCAGCAAACATAATAAAGTTCTGCAATGTATGAAGATGGTGTGTTAAACTCTATTTACATGGTTGTTCTTGCAGAAAGAATTTGGAATGGTGATTAAATTCTTCCTTTCAAAGGAGAATAATAGCCTTGCTAAAATAGTTTGCCTGTGAAATTCTTCTTTAAAAAAAAAAAAAAAAGAAGAAGGTATTTTTAGGAAATGCTTCAAAAACCCCTTTCATATGTTCAGGAAGGAATTGATCAGAAAGAATAGGAGGCAGTCCTGCTTGCCTTGTAGTAGAATGGTAAAGTCATCTACAAGCTAGCAAGTGCCGGAGGACCAATTCTCTCACCAATTTCTTTCTTAGAAACATCTCATTTGGGGTGATGAGTTGTGAGCTAATATTAAGCACAAGTGTTTATAGCATTCTATGTACAATATTGTCAGTTAAATGCATCAAGTAACTGAACAGTAGAGTTTTGGTTGAGCAGAGATAGCACTGCTGGAAAGGAGCCAGTAGCCCTGGATTTAATTCCTAGGTTATTCATATTATTTAACACCAGAAACTTTTGGGATTTGATAACATGGGCTATTCTGTCATAGGAAGCCATCCATTCACATGACTCAAAATTTGTTGTAGTTAGAAATCCTAGAAATAACAGAATTGGAAGGGGCCCAGGAGGTTTTCTAGTCCAACCCACTGCTCACACAGGAAACTATAAATTTCAGATGAAATCTCGTCTTAAAAACCTCCAGTGATGGAGCACCCAGTGATTAAATTTGTATAGCAATGCATTTAAGGTAACCCAAACAAGATTATCGAAACATCTCCAAGCAATTATGGCATGGCTACATTTGAAACTGTTTAGAAAAATATCATTGTCTTCTATATGAGACCTTTTGGGACCTGGGAAGGAGAGAGTTCAGTATGGTGAAACCCTGCCATGGCATCATGACACAAGTACCACCCTTTCTGAAAAGACCACCTTCATTATTTTTATGAAACCAGCAAGAACTTGCAGTGCTGATAGAGGTGAATTATATTACAATATTCAAGACCAGTATTTCCTGAGAAAAATAGAAGAGGTTTCCAATAACCCAACAAGAAATAGCATTACTATTAACTAAAAAAATGGGGACATTTTCTTAGTTAAAATGGGGACAAAGGTTTAAGATAGCATCATGTTTAAAACAACCCAAAAAATCTGTTCACATGATACATGGAACCACAAAATAGCACATTAATGATAAACAAATGTAGTGAGCATATCAAGGCTTGGTAGCCAGTTTCACAAATAACAACCCCACAACTATAAAAAGGGGGGTCCCATTGAAATCAGTGCACTTTGATCTAAGTAAAAGGTGTAGCTTTGGGAAGACAAGATGATTAAGGCTGCAGTTTACAGGACTACAAATAATAAGTCTCTCCAGAATTCAATTGAAATTCATTTGTCTCATTTTGCCCAAAATACACCTTATAAGGCAGATGGGCAGCATATTTACTTACTTAATTAATTAATTAATTAAGTAAATACTGGCAATATTGCCAAACATATATTGTATGCTGAAAATATACATTGTGAAGTATTATAGTAATTTTGTCATGCAAACACAATGTACAAATCAGATTCAAATTTGAATTTAGGATTCCATGAAACACATAGTTTACAGTTTTAAGGACTATATAACACATATGGTGGAGGAAAAAAAGTTATAGAAAATGGAAGTAGACTGCAGAGAAGGGTTTCCAAAGCACCAATTTAAGCACTGAATGAGAATTTTTTTAAAAAAAGAAACACTCCAAATTACTTAGGTATTAATCCTGGCTTATGAATACAACAGCCATAATAGGTGTCTTCCTGCTGATATGTTCATTTCTAAATTGAAACTGCTGGAATGCTTTAAGTCAGCTTACTTGTTAGCTATTTATCCTCCATCACTTCATCAATTCTATCACCATCTTTGGATAGCTTTAATATGGCCAGGCCATATAGAAAAGACAGATGAACATTTGCTTCCCTTCTCTATATTTACCACTGGGTGTCAGTAAAGGAACACATTTATTTTATATCTCTTTGACCATGGAATTAGCAACATTCCCACCATTGTAAAAATGTCTTCAGGCAGCACAAAAAGCTGCAGATCCTCTGCTTAATGGTGCCAATGCTCTGGGAGAGGGAGGCAATAAGCATAAGACTTAGTGGTTTTTACAGTAGCTTCCTTTCTTACTTTGCCAGGAAAAATAAAATCAAAGCGTCTCCAATGGGATCAGAAGTATGGGCTGAAATAGCAAACTTTCACATAAAAGTGAGGTATATGCGTTTTGTTTTCTTCTGCATTTCTTTTATACATTGCCACAGCTGCACTATCCATCCAAAATCAATTAGATGGGGATGGAGTAAGGAAAATAAAAGACTGGATGCAAATATATTCAAAACCCTTAAATGTCAGACCCTTTTATGGAAGATTGAATCTCTGTTTATGGTCGAGGACCTGACTGACTTGGTACAGTTGGTTTTAAATGAGTGATGTTGCATTAGTTTAGGGTGCAGTGGTAAAGTTCTCCATGGGGCTTTTTAATCTATGAATGAGAGGAACAAAACCAGTGATGGGCTTCTATGGATACGGTCAGGTATGCAGAACCGATAGAAAATTTTTGACCCCCCCCCCTTTTCCCCCCTTCTGGGCTCTGGGTATGTTTTTCCTATCACAGTAAATGAGGTTGAATTTGTATAATTTTAGAAGAGCTGTGCATGTGTGCGTGTGCGTGTTTGTGTGTGTATAATACACATACAGTTTATATAGTAGATAATGTATATTTTTGTGTGCCTGTGTGTAATATGTATGTAGAATAGAATAAAATAGTATATTTAATGTTCAGTAATAGTAAATAGATAGGGAAATTGTATCTCTTTGATGCGAGGAAAGGCCAGGCACCCTAACCCTAACCCAAACCCTTGATGTGAGTGACATCAAGTTGGCCACCTTTAAGTCAGTCACATGACCTTTAAGCCACCCTGTCACATGATTGTCAAGTCACTCCCACCTGGTCACATGTCTGGCAAGCCACACCCATGAAATAAGCCACACCCACAGTGTGGTAGGAAATTTTTTTGCAGCCCTTCACTGAACAGCATATAAGATGAGTATACGGCACAAGTTGGTTGGAAGAGCAGGGACCACTATCATTTCAAATCTAATTTCAGTGACTCAACAAATCCAGAAGAGGGGCTAACAAGGACACATGTTTTTTAAAAAAGAGTGGCACTTTGTATGGGTGCACCCATCATCTTGATATTTTTGTTTTGTCCTGCTTTCCAGATGGCTCTGAAGAATTTAAAAAAAAGTGCAAAGAAAGGAGAGGGAGAAAATCCTGCATAAAGGCTTCATGAGTGTGTCCATCTAACAAAGTACAAATTTCATGTAATTCTTATTGAATTTCCAATGAACAAGCAAATAACTGCCACCATCCCAAACAATCAATTCAACATATATAACAAAATGTAAGAGTCTAGAAACCTACAGCTGAAGGCATAAATTGAAAATCTGAATGGCAAAACGTAAAATCTGAAGGCATAAATTGATATTCCAGATTTACCATGCTAATTCTAGTATGTTGGCTTCAATGTTATATGCTTAACATTTTCTTCAATTTTTCTTAAGATGCTTACATTTAGCTGAGTTAGCAACTTTAGGCTACAAGCTTGGGTTCACTTCTGTGAGAGCAAGAACCATTGATACTGTTCTGTCTGGGTGCCCCCAGACTTCAACACCAACTGGAAAAAGCAGCCAGACATGCTGGTAAAAGCAAAAGCACTTTATAGTTCGAAAAATAAACACAGAGAAAAACCTGTTCTTCCCAACAGGCAGGCTATGAGACTTCACAGCAGAGTCCTGATGGCCAGACAATACAGCAGACTTCTTGCTGGCACACCCACCACTGTAGAGAATAAGACCCACACCTTTCCCCCCCAAGGTTTCAGTATTCAAAGTCACAAACCAGAATTCCAAGATGCCAAAGATCACAGCCAGGTCCCAGGACTCCCAAAGATAATACTCCACAAGCCAGGAAGGGTGGGTCTGCCTTTTCAGCCTTTCCAGAGAGCACCACACCCAAACCCAGCTGTTGCCTCTTTAGTGCTGAAAGTACCTGGCTAATTGTCCCCTTCGTTGTGTTGCTCTTCTCTGCCGGAGATCGATTGTTGCTTGTGCATTTTCATCTAAGGAATCCAGGCTGCTTGCTGTGGAGAGCTCCCTCTCGGGGGACTCTGGCTGTCCTCCCTCTCCCTCAGCCTGAGATTCCTCCTCCCCGTCTGCCTGAACCTCCTGTTCCTCATCCTCCCCCTCTGAGCAGGAAGCCGGCAGAGGATCAGCCATTCCCTGAGGGGCCTCAGACGGAATCACAACAGATACTAATTCTGAATTATTATTATTATTTATTAGATTTGTATGCCGCCCCTTTCCGTAGACTCGGGGCGGCTCACAACACAATAAAAACAGTTTATAACAAATCTAATAATTTACAATTTAAAATATTAAAAAAACCCATTATTAAACAGACATACACACAAGCATACCATACATAAATTGTATAGGCCCGGGGGAGGTATCTCAGTTCCCCCATGCCTGACGACAAAGGTGGGTTTTAAGGAGTTTGCGAAAGGCGAGGAGGGTAGGGGCAGTTCTAATCTCTGGGGGGAGCTGGTTCCAGAGGGTCGGGGCCGCCACAGAGAAGGCTCTTCCCCTGGGGCCCGCCAACCGACATTGTTTAGTTGACAGGACCTGGAGAAGGCCCACTCTGTGGGACCTAATCGGTCTCTGGGATTTGTGCAGCAGAAGGCGGTCTCGGAGAATTAAATATACATTTCTAACTACTCTCTAACTACTCTCTGAAACAGAATTTATGAACTACTTTGTTTTATTCATAGCCAGTTTTAATGTCTTATGAAACTTGTCAGTAATACTTCTTGAGTTGAACATGACAAAAGAACAGATTCACTAAAAGTCTGACCTCTTACAAATTCATTTCTTTTCCAATAAAGGAGAATATTAGCTCAGGGTTGACACAAAGGGTTCTTGATGCTCTCTGAGCTTGATAGTTTTCTTGCAGATGTTTTATTACCTAAACATTTGCAAGAAAACAAAAAAAGAAAGGTGAAAAAAGTAAGGTTCTACATTTAGGCAAGAAAACCAAAATGTATAATATATGTGGTACTTTGCTCAAAAGTAATAACTGTGATAGGGACCTTGGAGTCCTTAATGGACACCCATTTATATATCAGCCAGCAGTGCACAACAGCTGCCAAAAATGCCAACACAGTTCTAAGCTGCATGAACAGAGGGATGGAATCAAGATCACATGAAATGTTCTTATCCTCGATTTTAGACCTAAACACAAGAACTTGCCTTATATTGAATTGAACAATGTAGCATTTTTACACTATCGTTCTATTCATCCATTTTTTAAATTTTATTTTTTGTGCTTGAAAAGATGTCCACATTAATTCTGTACTAGAAGGAGACTAAAGCAGTTAGTAAACTTATGCCCTAACTTCAGACATTTAATTCATTGTGGTGTTTTGAAAATTCAAAAATACCATTGCCATTATTTCGATCTGTTTAACTCTAACCTGAAAATTACTCTAACAATCAGATTACTCCATTCAGTGGCTATGCTACATAGCAAAAGTATTACTATATAAGTAAACAATCCCGAAAAAGCAATAAGATATTTTAATTCACAATGTGTCCTTTCTTGTCCATTGCTGAATAGGGATATTACAAAGTGCACAACCTGTGTTAATAAGGGATGCTACTCGGAGTTGACAGATTTATGTAGCAAATAATTAAGCTACCAGAACATGAAGTTAAATATATTAAAGGGTTAAATAAGGTCCAGGAGGGAAGTGTTTTTAATAAGAAAGTGAACATAAGAACAAGGGGACATAATCTGAAGTTAGTTGGGGGAAAGATCAAAAGCAACATGAGAAAATATTATTTTACTGAATGAGTAGTAGATCCTTGGAACAAATTTTCAGCAGACGTGGTTGGTAAATCCACTGTAACTGAATTTAAACATGCCTGGGATAAACATATATCCATACTAAGATAAAATACAGAAAATAGTTTAAGGGCAGACTAGATGGATCTTTTTCTGCCATCAGTCTTCTATGTTTCTATGTTTCTGTCTTTTTCTGCCATCAGTCTTCTATGTTTCTATGTTTCTATGAGACTTTGATGGTGGCTGCTAAATGAATGCCACTGAAATGTTGATAGCTACTTCCAGTGCATGACAGAAAATCACCGGAGGGAAAGTATAAAGTAAAGTTTAAAGATAGAGTTTAAGTAGAATGTAGGATACAAAATTGCTAGAATAAACAGCATAAAGGTACACATTATATTAAATATTGATTGTTTCCTGATTGCTTATTTGCACCCTATAACAATCATTAAGTGTTTATCTCGTGATTCTTGACAAATGTATATCATTGAAGATGCTCCCCAGCCCATAAGTTGCTCATCCTTGGGGATGAATCAGATGCTTTGTTGGAGAAACCACCTCAGCTCAACCTGATGCAAACACTGCCTCCAACCACCTCTTCATTGTGGCGAAACTTTTATTTGAAAGGATGATGTGCAGGTGGGGTGGAGAGATTTCCTGCACATCGACATTTCAAAGAGGAGCCCTGCACAGATGCATAAGTACACCAGTGTGCCTTCCATTCCCTGTCCAATTGTCTCTCCTTATCTCATTTATCTTTTCTTCCTTTCATATATGTTCTCCTATACTTTTATATCTTTTCTTCTATCCTTTTCTGTATTTATATTACTACATATCTATTCTCTTCAATGTGTATTATGTATTGGACAAAATAAATAAATAAAATAAAAAATAACTGTTCCAACACTGGCTTCGGATCCTTCAGTCTTGCATATGGGGCACGTTGCTTGGTCTCCTGCTGTTTTTGTGGATGCAATCAGCTGAAAAAGCAGCCACACTTGCTGGAGGTGGTGGTCTGAGTGGCACCTGCAAACCAGGTGGGTGGTGGGATGGCCTGCTGTGACCCTTCCAGTACATGGGGGTGGGGGGAATAAGACCTCTTCAGAAATAAGGCCTAGTGCTTGTTTCAGGAGTTAAAAGAAAATAAGACCCGGTCTTATTTTGGGGGAAATATAGTACATGTACATATACATATATATTATCACATCATTGCATCATTGCATCATTACATTACATCATATAATTGCGTCATTGCGTCAGTGCGTCATTGCGTCATTGCGTCATTACATCAGCTTCATCTACTGTACATCTTCATCTTCATCTACATCTACATCTACATCTACATCTACATCTACATCTACATACATTCCATTTGTCTGCCTAATTAAAAAATCTTGAAGTTATAGAAAGAAATGACTGGACTAAATCTAATTTAATATGTATTTAATTTAAAAAAGAAACAGCGCTAGAATATATCCTATTGCAACTGATTCAGCTAAACCTCAACTGTCCTATAAAATTATGAAGGCCAATTGAATTATGAACTGTAAGAGCTGAGTTGACTAAAGGAAGAATTAATCTAAAGCAATGGGAAGAGTTTGGGATATTGAATGAGTTGCCAAACTTAAACACTTAGAAATGTAAGATATAATCTAGATGAAATGATGTCTTCCAGGTAGAATAAAAAACAGGATAGCTATAGGAAGAGAATCAGAGGTGGGTTCCTCCCGATTTGGATTTGTTCATTCAAACCGGTAGCAAGCCACTGGTGACATCATGATGACATCACCAAACGAGTTTTGTCAGTGCCAGTCCATTGGAACCATCATCTTAAAAAAAAAAAAATGAATTTTGATTTTTTTTTTAAAAAGATTCTTCTACACATGCACAGAAGCTGAGTTTCGAACACTGTGCATGCATCACCATCTAGTTTTTGGATTTTTTGGGTGGAGAGGATTATTTTTTGGCACACAAAGCATGCATGCACGTCCACGAGGTACATCCACACGGCACGGCAGGAAGCAAACTGGCAGCAAGATAAGTTAGAAGCCACCCCTGAAGGGAATATCTAAGGAGTTGACCAAATGTCTTGCACTGCAGTTCTATAATGTTGAACTCCATTCAACCATGTTGAATAGAGTTACAACTTAATCCATTAGGGGTATATAAGCAGAGAAAAGCTGAAGTAGTATCAGATTTTACCTTCCTAGGCTCAAAAAAATCACAGGGATTAGGACTGTAGCCATACATTAAAATAATTGTCTGCTACTTGGGAGAAAGACTGAAATGGATCCAGACAAAAATATAAAGTTAGATACAGCACTGTGACCAATGCAGCCTGTGATTCTTAGGATTTGATAGAGAATTCAGGGAAAATTTCTACTTCACATTTTTTAAAAAAATCCATGCATTAAGAAACACATTAAAGTGAGCTGCACGGACACTTTTCTTTTTTAACTTCACTTGGCAAGCATAACTAATGGCATTGCATTCCACAGTAAGTTCCTTGCAAGCCTTAGTGGATAATACAGTGAAGTGGTTTGCCTTTTAAACTGTAAGGCGAGACTTTGTCCCCCACATTTAGGCTTTTAGCCTAAAGCAACTCTAAGCATATATATTTGCAGATGAACACTTTAATATATGTGCATTACTTTGTTTCTAACCCATGTCATAATCATACTGAGAGCCAGGGTATTTATTGCTAAGGGCATGGGTTTCCCGGTTGTAATATATGTTGTACAATTTGGGCCATCAGAAAGGAATGAGTGTAGAAAAATAAAGACTCTGAGTATTAGTGCTGGAGAAAATTATTGAGAATATCCTTGACCACACATATTCAGTACTAGATCAAATGGAACAAACTGTTCACAGAAAACACTGAATAATGAAGCAAACCTTTAATATTTAGACACTTAGTGGGAAGGCAAGAATCATTAAAGATCTTGAAGCTTGGAAAAATAAGTAAAAAAAGTGAGGCCACAAAAATCAAGGCAGCAAGTTATTATCAATAATGATCTTACAAGGCTTTAAAGAAGAAGGCAAGCCTAGCAAAATGATGACCTTCAGGCTACAAGGGAATGAATAATAGAATAATTAAGGAATCTTCCTCATAGCCATATCCGTGTGTTTTCCTCCTGATTCTGGTGATGGTGCTGGCCTCCTAATCTTAAGCACCTAGCAGTGTCTATTTATCCTGCTGAATTCTGGGCTATCTATATATCCTATCAATCTATTTATCTATCCTAGCTGGCAAGAATTATTTCTCAGAAATAAAGTGAAAATATTCTCCTTCTGATTCTAATAAGAATAATAATAAATACCTGAAAGATTGGGAGAAGTATTAAAGTTTGCTGTATAACAATCAAAACCAGAACTATATACAGATGATTGAGTCATCTGGATTCAATAACTTCTTTATAAATATAAAAACAGATGAATTTATAATACCATTAGCAGAGTTCTTCTTCAAATAAAGACAAGCAGGAGTTAGCTTCATTTCAGCAGAGCAGTACAGAGAGGAGAGTGCAGAGTGGACAGGGAGCAGAATGGACGTGGAGCTACACTCAGCTACACCCAAAACTGTTTCTCAGTTTTGATTCTCTGCACAGACTCAGAAATGTTTAACTCCCATTGGCGGACTTAGTTGCTATGCCTATTCATTGGCTGAGCTTATTATCATTGTCTCTCCCAGTTCATGAATATCTTAACTAAAAGCATATCTGGTATATTAGCATTCTGGACAAGTCAGTGCTGGAGTTTCCAAACTACAAAATGCTTTTGTTTTGCTTATGAGATGTATTATTCTCCTTCCTTGGACTATACCATGGGTGTCACACTCAGTTGTGTCACGTGGCATATTGAGATGTACCGTGACATTTTTTGCCTTTCCAGAGCTGGTGTTGGTGTGACCTGCACATGATGCATCCGGCACACAGCCCATCAATTTAACACCCCTGGATTATGCCAATGTTTCCCAATTTGTGTTGTGTGGTTTTTATTTTCCAGCATTCTTCAGCCAATAGGATTTTTGCTAAGAATTATGGGAGTTGAAGTTTGTGGATCTCAAAGTTGCTCAGTTAGGAAACACTGGAATAAACTTACCTGCTTGCCTGCCTGCTTTATATTTTTCATACCATTGCAGAGGAGGAAGAGAAAGGTGTAGGCTAACCATCTGGAAACCATTCTCTAGCAATGCTTTGCTGAGGTTCCATCCCCTTTGAAAGCTAAGGCAATCAGGAACAAGCTGAAAGTCCAGGGAGTGTTTCCTGCTTGGTATTGCATGGCCTTTGTCAGCAGAGGTAATTCACCTTCATTAGAAGGGGAAGTGGCAGGAGCAACTGAGCTGCTGTTGCAGCAGCTAGACATCTGTTGATAGCATGGTCTGTGTCAAGACAACTCCAGTTTAATAAGATAATGAAAGTCACATTCACCTAGCTGTATTGACCCTGCATTGTTCAGTAATATCAATTGCTTCCTTGTGATATAAAGTGGTTGCAGAAACTTTCTCATTTTGGCTGCAACTTCATCAATATTATTGCTCTGCAGAAATGTTACTTTAAAACACAAACACATCTCCAGCTACTTTGGATGGTATTTGACCTCATATTAAAAATTAACACAATGAATGTTTTAATTGGTTCTATCTATAACTGATACTTACCTAACCAGACTGCAGCAGAGTTATGAAGAGTTGAGAAGAGTTTCCAAATGTAAAATAATGCACTTGGGGAAAAGGAATCCTCAATCTGAGTATTGTATTGGCACTTCTGTGTTAGCAAAAACTTCAGAAGAGAAGGATTTAGGGGTAGTGGTTTCTGACAGTCTCAAATGGGTGAGCAGTGTGGTCGGGCGGTAGTAAAAGCAACTAGGATGCTTGGCTGCATAGCTAGAGGTATAACAAGCAGAAAGAGGAAGATTGTGATCCCGCTATATAGAGTGCTGGTGAGACCACATTTGGAATACTGTTTTCAGTTCTGAAGACCTCACCTACAAAAAGATATTGATAAAATTGAACGGGTCCAAAGACAGGCTACAAGAATGGTGGAAGGTCTTAAGCATAAAAGGTATCAGGAAACACTTAATGAAGTCAATCTGTATAGTCTGGAGGACAGAAGGAAAAGGGGGAGACATGATCAAAACATATGTTAAAGGGTTAAATAAGGTTCAGGAGGGAAGTGTTTTTAATAGGAAAGTGGAGATAAGAACAATGGGACACAATCTGAAGTTAGTTGGGGGAAAGATCAAAAGCAACATGAGAAAATATTATTTTACTGAAAGAGTAGTAGGTGCTTGGAACAAACTTCCAGCAGACGTGGTTGGTAAATCCACAGTAACTGAATTTAAACATGCCTGGGATAAACATAGATCCATCCCAAGATAAAATACAGGAAATAGTATAAGGGCAGACTAGATGGACCATGAGGTCTTTTTCTGCCGTCAGTCTTCTGTGTTTCTATGTTTCTATGTTTCTATGAGATAGGCCTTGACCTGTTACTGAGAAATGAAACTGGAAGATGAATGGAGTGTGGTTTAATTTCATAGAGCAGGAACAGAGAGAAAAATGATTGCTCCCAAATCCAGGGAAAAATGCAAGAACTTCAAAGGCTTCTGATTCTTTGAAAAAAGGAAACCATCTCCATATGTTCATCTGCAATCTGTTAATTTGTGAGTTTTGGAGACCTTTAACTGAATTGAGGATGGGTATTTTAATAATCTACTCACTCAAGACGCTACCAAATAAATTTAATCTACAAGGTACTATTTCACTTCAACAAATCTTTAGAAGGCACATGCACATTCTCATTTTCAAGAAGCATACTCCCATCTAATAGCTGTTTGATCAGGAAGAAAGTGCGCTTACAGTAGAACATTTTAATGCTGATTGTTATTATCTCTGTTAACCTGTAATGGACTTCTGCTGACCAGGACTGAATGACTTTAAGGATTTATATATGTATTAGAGATGGGATATGGGAAGAAAAGGTCATTTGTAGTATTTTAAGAGAAGGTGATAAGTTCCTAAAAATTTTTACACTAGTGATAAAGGGGAAAGTTATTTCTTTATGTATCTTTTTTCTTTTTCTTTTTAAAAAAATAATTTTTATTGATTTATATACATTAAAAACAGTACAAAAAGAATAGAAAAAAGAAAACAAAAACAAAACAATAACAGCACTAACAAAATAACAACAAAACACATAATTTTAAAAAACATTTAAACCATTATATCATTTAAAAACATCACACAATTGCATCATTTTATGGTTATTTCTATCAACCTATTGATTACTATGGTTATTTGTCTTATATATATTCTAGTTATGCTTTTTTTCGTCTTACTTTAATCATTTTTGAAATTGCTAAATTGATACAAATCATTTTGTTTTCTTTTGGGATTGATAGACAAACAATTGGAAAAAAACTTATGTTTTTCTCCAGACCTGGTCCTAATGTGTATCTCAGCAGCAATTCCATTAATAATTTTTTACACGGATGTTACATTTTGCTGCTACAAATACCTCTCTTTTGGAACTTTGTTATCTGCTGAAATTCTCTGGAATGCAATTTGTGAGGTATCTGCTCAATTACAAGTCTTTAATGTTAGTGATGACATTTTGGTGTTTGATGCTATTAAATGCAAGCCTAATCCCTACCATGCAGAACTTTTGCAGTGCCTGATGGACATTAATCTAGCACTGTCAGGAGACATGTGAATTTAACAAATTGTCATTGGGTCCTTTACCTATGAGTTATCAGAAGATTCATACAAGATGCAGATATAATTGTACAAGGAAATTGATATCTCAATGAAATCTACAATCTTCTAGTATTGGTAAACCAAAATGACTTTTTATTCCTTTGTTTGAAATTTTGACTCACTCTTTCAGGAACTGCACAGAAGGTTTTTGGGAGTGCTGGATGCCCATGAGACTTAAAAAAAAAGAATTGTGGGTTGCTCATACCTATAATATTGTAATGTTGTATTTTGTTTAAAACCCCCCACCAAATTGAATTCATGGTGGGCTTGGTATAGTCCTCGTGTAGGTCTCACTATATAGCACAGTTTACACCACTGGATATGTTGACAAAGCTCTTTCATTTGTAGACTAAAACACATTTAAACAGCTTTTACAGTATTCTGAATGTGTTTCTTCTTCCACTTGTACACATTTAACTCTTTACTCATGATAGTAACTGACTGAGTCAATGTTCTGTAAGTCATCTTTTCAACCTCCCTACCCATTGAATGCTTCATACTCAAATTGCAAGGAAATGACTACAAAGGACTTTACTGTTGAAGCACAAATAATTAAACAGATTATTTCTTCAGCCATCCAGTTTCTAATTTAATTTCAGATCCACACTTTACATTTTGTTGACGAGAAGATGAATTCTATTTAGTTCCATATAATTCCCAAAGCTTTATCTGTTTCTGAGTTACAGACTGCTACGCAACAGAATGTATGCTTTCAGGCAATCATAACAATCATTTCCGCTAATCCGAAATGAACCTCGGAACGATACTGCCCAGATGAGTCTTTAAGCATGACCAATATTTCCTCTCTAGCTGTGGTCCATAGCCTAATGCCTTCCTTCATGACACTCATTTAGCTAGTCCTAAACTTTCTGGCAAGCAGCTATTGATTTAACACATAAAGACCACCTAAGGAGAGGTAGAGATTGAAGCGCTCCTATGAGAAAATGTATGGTGTCTGGATATAAATATACTTGTTGAATGGTAGGACAAAGCTTATTCACTGTGCCAAAAGGAAGACTCACAGGTCTCTTCCACTTCATGTTTTACTTCTCCCATCAGCACCATGGATTGAAATCAGTGTATATTTTTATACTTTGGCTAACAGCAAGCTTTCTTTTTTCCTTTTTTTGCTTGTAATTGATGATTACCCTTGGTAACCTGCAGTAGAAACATTCGTCACTGTATATGCCAAGTCAGTGATTTCAAAGATAAAGCAAATTTTCTATGCATAAACTATATCGGCTACTTTCAAAAGTGACATTGATTGGTCTTTTTAGAGTCAAGAACATGCTCGGTTTGCCAGTTATTTTGGTTTCATGCATCAATGCATCATCCCTCCCTGGCCACAGGCCAATAGGGAGTTTGAGAGATTTATGCAGCCGCTGAAAAATGTTCTTCAAATTGCCATGGAAAAAAGTGCTAACCTGCTGCAACAACTGTTCAATTTTTAAGACGTTATAGGAATATTCCTTGCTGCTCTGCTAGGATGTCATCAGATGTTGCTATTTTGGGCTGGTAAATTAGAACTACATTGCTTATTTGAACATTCCACATCAAAATCTCACTTTACAATAATCAAATGTTTGAGCAAAATGTGCAATTAAACAGTATGCTGATGAAAGCAGGAAAGGCTACATCTTTCAAAGTTGGGAGATTTAATACTTGTCAAAATTATCAATGCTACTCCATTGGTACCTCTATCAGATCAAGAAGATATCAACCTGTAGTTCAAAGAGGCAATCATGAAGTCACTAGCTGTGTTTTCTTTCAATATGTCATCTAGTAAATTTTCAGCTAATAACTCTTATAATAATGATCTTCTGCACATATTCTGCACATTTGTAGAAGAATCTGTTACAGATTAGTATACTTGAATCTTATTGGCTAAAGTCAATAATGATGCTATCCAATCCATTGAGTTCTTCCCATTTCTGACTGCATTAATAACCTCCTGTCCCTTTACACCACCAAGTGTTTCTCCATTGAAATGAAGAAGGTCCTCTCCATAAGAATTCACTAGATAATAATAGAAAACACAAGGAATACATTGGTGCAAGTGTATTTCAAGAGCTTGAAATAAAAGCCAACACTGTAACACCAAATATCATCACCCTTTCATTTTAAAGATCAATGGCAGGGCCTGAAAATAGGCTGTGAACAGCAAGCACTCTAAAAATATTATAGTGGCTGTTGGATATATGTCCTAGAAAGTAATTTATTTTTTAAAAAGGATGTACAGAAATGAACATTTATGACCTTGGCATGTTATATTCCCCATCTAGCAAGTTTAATGACATTTCCTGTTTTTTGGATTATATTATGGCAGTTTGAGATCATCTGTCAGTTAAATTAACACTAGTTTGATACATTCTGAGCCAGTAATCATGAGATTGCCAAAAACAGACTTAAAATGTATCATTTGCAAATCTGACTATATAAATCTAACATCTGAGTAAAAGTTTTTGCAAAATTAACCATAGTAATGTCATTTTAAAATTTCAAGTACCGATCTAGTAGCATCTTTCTATTTTAAAAGTTGTTTGTTGCAGTGATGTATGAACTTCTGTTTTCCTAACAAAGAAAAGCAGAACATCTTCACCTTAAGACAATCTGCATCGCAATAAATCTCTGTCAGCAGTTACATTCTGAAGTCAGTATTTAGTCTCCTGTGATATGGATGGACCTGGTCATGTGTGGTGCTATATGCACTGACGTATGACAAAAGGTTGCTCTGAAATGATTGGATTTTGGCAACCTGGTTGCATACAACTCCAAATCAACATCCAAAACTAGGTATGCATGCCCCTTACTTCCTCTATATCAAAACCTACTAACCTTAAGTGCAAGTTAATTAATGCAAGAAGCATCGTAAATGAAATGCCCCAATTCCTCATCTTATTGGGCTTCTACAATTTATGCATGGTATGTTTGTATGTATGATTGGTTTTATAACAAGGGTTTTTAGCTGTTTTAGTATTGGATTTTTACATTCTGTTTTTGTCACTGTTGTTAGCTGCCCCGAGTCCACGGAGAGGGGCGGCAGACAAATCAAATCAAATCAAATCAAATCAAACCAATAAACAAACAAACAAACAAACTATAGTTGGCATTATATATGTCTGTGAAATATGGCTAAACACATCTCTCTCAGACTCCATTATCACAACTAGAGACTATCATGTTTTCCGGTCTGATCGTGAAATTTGTAGAGTAGATGGAGTGGCTATCTTCCATAAAAAGTCCTTAAATATAAAAAAACCATTCAAGGTATTTATTCAAAATATTCAAGATACAAATGAACTCAGTCTCCCTGAGACCACCATCTGTGAGCTGTCCTTAAATGCCACATTTCATTTCCTTCTCTTTTACAGAGCCCCTGATTATGACATTGTACATGCAGATAAGTTAACTACATTACTAACATTGCAGCCTCCCCTCCACTCTTATCTTTCTTGCTGACCTCAATCTACCTCTTATTAATTGGACCCTAAACAAATATATTATTAGCATTATAAACAACTGTGTTCTCTTCGCTGATGAACTATTCAACACTACCGACAACATGGCTACACTTAAAAAATATCTTGACTATATGTCACAATGGTCAAACAAGTGGCAACTTCAAATCTCAACCAACAAATGCTCTCTTACACATTGGCAAAAAATAAAATAAAAATAAAATAAAACCAGAACACAAAATACAAACAGGATGGACACAACCTTGCAAATGACCTTCACTCTATTAACGACCTTTGAGCACTCATCTCTAATTATCTAAGAACCAGAGCCACTGCAACAGCATTGTCATAAAGGCATTAAGAGTGGTTAACTTCTTCTCTGGTAATATTGTACTTTTAACTAGAGCATGCAAAACATTTGCTAAACCAATTCTTGCTCATCTGTCTGGAACCCGCACTACATATCAAACATTAATTACAATTGAAAATGTCCAGAGAAATTTCACAAGAAGAGTCCTCCATTCCTCTGTTCGCAACAGAATACCTTATGCCACCACAGTTAAAATTTTGGGCTTAGACAATTTAGAATTATACCACCTTAGGTTTGATCTAAGTGCAGTACATAAAAATAACTGCTAAACTGTCCTACCCATCAATAATTACTTCAGCTTCAACTGCAACAACACATGAGCACATAATACATACAAATTTAAGGTAAACCATTCCAAACTGAATTGCAACAGAGTGGTCAATGCCTGGAATAAACTGCCAGAATATGTGGTTTCTTCCCCAAATCCCCAAAACTTTATCCTTAGACTTTCTACTGTTGATCTCACCCCATTCCTAAGAGGGGCATACATAAGCACATCAATGTGCATACCGTCCCTGTCCTAATGTTCCAATATACTCAAAATCATCTCATGTATACATGCTTACACTTTTACTGTAATCTTATATATGCTTGAGAAAACAATACATAAATAAAAATAAAAAGGCCCACCAGAGACAGGACATCTTCTCAATGTGTCATTACAGATAAGGCTGGAAAGGTTTAGTGGAATAGGGATGCTGCCAGAGAATTTTCAGGAGCTGATTTTAGCAGGAGAACAAGTTTGGCCTGTCTCATCCATGTTGTTGCCCAGACTTGTCAGGATGATCTTTGTCTCAGTGATCATAAACTAATAGATTCCACAATGAGTCAAAAGGTATTCTTCTCCTTTGTGATATCAATTGATTAGACAGCCTGACAATTGCTGCAGAACCCACTCCAGCTAGAAGTCTGTCTGATCTCCCTCTTGTCTAAAGGTGAGACTAGGCTATAAACAAAATTAGAGCTGTTTGATGGAACCTGCATAAATCCTTGTCTGCTCCCCAGGTTCCATCAACTGTCTTTTACCCTCAATCATTACATTAGGAGGGGAATCTTTTATTATTCCTTTGGGTTTGAGCCTTGCTGGGAACAGAATTGTTTTTGAGTTGTAAACACTTGAAATCCAGTCACAACTAGAGCTGAATTTGAAAGACTGTAATAGTTGGATTCAGATTAACAGAGTTGGACCTTGTAGGTTATCTAGTCCAACTCCCTGCTCAAGCAGGAGACCTTATACCATTTCTGGCAGTCTAATCTCTTCTTTAAAATATCTAGTGATGAGGTGCTCACTACTTGTGAGGGCAAGCTGTTCCATTGGTTGATTGTTCTCACTGTCAGAAAGTTCCTCTTTGTTTCTAGGTCGAATCTCTCCTTAATCAATTTCCATCCATTATTTCCTGTCTGTTCTTTGGGTGCTTTGGAGAATAGCTTGACTCTCCTCTCTTTGTGGCAGCCCTCAAATATTGGAACACTGCTATCATGTCTTATCCAGTTCATTCTCTTTGCTAGGCTGTTCATGCCCAGTTCCTGCAACTGCTCTTCATTTATTTTAATCTCCAATCCCCTGATCATCCTGGTTGCATTCCGATCATCCTGGATTCCTTCTTGCTTTGATACTGTCTGAGCAAGGTTGAGCCTTACAATGGCTTTCTTTACCAGGGCTGCAAAACAAAAAGCAGTACCCCAGATGTTAGTGAAGCTTCTGGCGAATTTCATTATTTTTAGCTTTTGTCTGTAATAGTTTCTTCTTATTTCCTCTTATTCTGTTACAAAACTGAGCAGTTGACTCAAATGAAGCAAGTAAATAAGTAAAGTAGTCTGCAAATTATGATTAGACATACTGTGTTAAATATTGTTTAGATTTTTTGCAAACTAATGCCCAAACTGAGTGAGAATTCTGGAATAATAATCCAACACATCTGGAGGATGTCATACTGGAGAAGGCTAAATTAATTAAGAACTCTTACTTATACCAAACAGTTGATTAATGTAGACATAATATAAGCCTCCATATGGCTTTCCATCCTCTAGAGCTTAAATAATACAGCTCATAGGCTGTCATTTGGTTTGTCTGTTATATTCAAAGCTTATAAGTAGTCCTTAATTTACAACCATTCTTTCAACAACAGCTGAAATTACAACAGTGCTGAAAAAAAGGACTTATTACTAGTCCTCATACTTATGACCTTTGCAGCATCTTCATGATCACATGATCAAAATTTTGATGCTTGGACACCAGGATACACAATATTTATGATGGTTGCAGCAATTCTCAAGCAACTTCCAACAAATAAAATCATTATTCCAGTTTGAATAAAAGACTAGGTGATTCACTTAACCTCCATAAAATAGGCAGGAAAATTGGGCATGATTTACTTAACATCCTATTCTGCTTAGCAATAGAAGTTCTGATCCCAATTATGCTTATAAATTGACAGTTCCCTCTATAACCCTTAGTTTTTCTTCTGCCTTGGTTATGAAAAAAATAGGAAAGACACATTTTTATCAAAGCAAGCAAATTATTCTTATCTGCCACTCTTGAGCACTACATTGATCAATCCTAAATGTTTGGCTTAACAGTGCTGGATAAGAAACCATATGGTATTCAGATTCTTCTATTAAACTAGCAAGGTTATATAGAATGGCTTCATTCAAACTCATAATGTGGGTTGCTTGGTTTTCACATTTTGTATTTTGTAAAGTGAGTCACTCTGTGGTTGGTCCACCATGATTTCAGGGTTAGTGCAACACATGAATCCAGTTATAACCACAGAACTTACTTGTTGAAATGGTTTAATAATCCTACTGACCCCACTGGACGATCGTCCAATTTCAATTATTTTATACAATATAAACATTATTACAGTGATCCCCCGCTCGTTGCGAGGGTTCCGTTCCAGGACCCCCCGCAACGAGCGGGTTTTCGCGAAGTAGCGCTGCGGAAGTAAAAACACCATCTGCGCATGTGCAGATGGTGTTTTTAACTTCCGCAGCGCTAGCGAGGAGCCGAAGATTGGGGGCGGCGCGGCTGTTTTAAAACGTCGCCGCTGGCATGGGGGGCTTCCTAGCAGCCCCCCAAACCCGGGTTGGGGGTCCGGGGGGTGCTGGCAAGCCCCCCATGCCGGCGGCGACGTTTTAAAACAGCCACCCCGCCCCCAATCTTCGGCTCCTCGCTAGCGGGCTTTCGAGATGAGTCCTGAAGCGAATTCGCTTCAGGACTCAGCTCGAAAGCGGCGAGAGCTAGCGCCCAGCCCCGTGACATTCGCTTTCCTGCCGCCGGCAGCCGAGTGATCCTGGGCTCCTTCGCAACCTCGGAGAGCTTCCTGGGCATGAAAGCTCACGAAAACCAGGAAGCTCTCTGAGGTTGCGAAGGAGCCCACGATCACTCGGCTGCAAGCGGGAGGAAGGCGAATCCCACGGGGCTGGGCTCGGTTATCCCCTCGGCTCCCCTCCTACCAGCCCCGCCGCGGAAGGCTCCATTCTGTTCCCTGAATGGAGACCGCCGGCCGCTCAATCGGGCCGGCAGGGAACAGAATGGAGCGTTCCGCGGCGGGGCTGCTAAGGGGGGGGAGACGAGCCCAGCCCCGTGACATTCGTTTTCCTGCCGCCGGCAGCCGAGTGATCCTGGGCTCCTTCGCAACCTCGGAGAGCTTCCTGGGCATGAAAGCTCACGAAAACCAGGAAGCTCTCTGAGGTTGCGAAGGAGCCCACGATCACTCGGCTGCAGGCGGGAGGAAGGCGAATCCCACGGGGCTGGGCTCGGTTATCCCCTCGGCTCCCCTCCTACCAGCCCCGCCGCGGAAGGCTCCATTCTGTTCCCTGAATCACTTTGAATCCAGCAGCTTCTGCTGGATACGGGCGGTGGGTGGGACGAGCGGTGAGGAAGCCAGGGGCTGTGGCAGCTCGCCCCCCCCATCGCCCGTATCCAACAGAAGCGGCGGGATTCAAAGTGCTGGGGTGGGGGGGGGTGTCCCGACAGCCCCCCACCCCAGCACTTTGAATCCAGCAGCTTCTGCTGGATACGGGCGGTGGGTGGGACGAGCGGTGCGGAAGCCAGGGGTGTGGCAGCTCGCCCCCCCATCGCCCGTATCCAGCAGAAGCGGCGGGATTCAAAGGGATTCAAGGCTAACTTCTGCGCTTGGCTTGAGGACTCAGCTGGGAAGCGGCACGGGTGTTTTAAAAGGTCTCCGCCGGCATGGGGGGCTTCCTACCCCCCCCGAACCCCCAACCCGGGTTTGGGGGGGTGCTAAGAAGCCCCCCATGCTGGCGGAGACCTTTTAAAACACCCGTGCCGCTTCCCAACTGAGTCCCGAAGCCAAACGAACCCGGGTGGCCGGGCGAGCAGCGAGCAAATGGCGGGTGGCCGGGCGAAGGGCGGGCGAACGGAGGGCGAGCGGGTGCTGGGGGGGCTTCTCGCCCTCCCGCCAGCAAGAGGGGAAAGACCCAGGGAAGCCGCCCAGCAGCTGATCTGCCCGGCGGGGAACACCATCTACGCATGTGTGGCCATAGGAAAAAATGGCGCACATGCGCAGATGGTGTTTTTACTTCCGGGTTGAAAAATCGCGATGTAGCCCATTCGCAATGGTCGGGGACGCAATAACCGGGGGATCACTGTATCAGAATTGCAAACCTGAACAGGAGGTGACAGCAAGAATAGTTGTAGGACAAAAGTTCAAGAGCTCAAAAAACAGCTCTAATTAAAATGTGATTGTTGTGGAACACATAAATATGAATACTATGCGACAGCCAATTTGTATTTCAGTGAAGTTCCTGTGAATAACAGCCTTACATGCATGCCAAAATTTTCATAACCCGCCCTTCTTTGTTCACAGGAGAAAGTAATGAGTGACATCGCTTGTGTGTATGTAGTTCCCCAACATGTATTCAGAATGACACAATTTGAATGTAAGTTTTCAAGCAAGGGTTTTACTACAAAATGCAATCTACTGAGCTTCATTAAGGTTACATCTCATTCTTTTAATTAACTTCATGTTCTTGTCCTTGGCAAAGTAGTAATTATTTTTTAATCAGTTGATCACTGCACATTGAAGAAGAAGCCAACCTTAGCCTCATCTCACAAAGAGGTGTCTTAAGAATTAACTTAATTAGCTTGTCATCTTTCCCATAAAATATGATTTGAATTTGGAGAAAATATCCTTCTTTGCTGTTCCAAGGTTAATTAAAAGTGTAGAGCAGGAACAGGTCAACATTGGTGGAAATGAAGACAAGTGTTGTGCTCTGTCCAGTTCTGTGATTAATGTTTTTCAGGAATCAGGGTGATAGTGATGGTGGAGGGAAATGTACAATGTCAGCACTACTGCAGAGATCCCCATGAGTTACAAAAAGGAGCCTTATACAATGTTGAGTAGCACCCATTTCAATAAACACAGTATAAATAATTAGGGAATTGTTTGTATTAAAACTATTATTAGACTCAAGTTACAAACTAATAGATAGCTCAGTAGTATATCTCTGGACCATGATAGGTAAGCAGAGGCAAACAGACAAGTTCCCTGTAACTTCTTCATAAATATTTCTAGTTTTATTCTATCCCTTGGTTGAGTATTCCCAACTCAGGATTTGGAACCACAGGTTTCATTTGCTATACATTATGAAGCATCCTTCTTGTTCTTTTTATATTACTACCCTTACATATCTTATTTACAATAAATTGTATTTTTTCATCTATTAATAAACTGATAAATAAGCTTTCCTCCTTACTTCTATTGCTGATGTATCCTGCTGTATTTTTTTTAAACTCAGCCCTGAAATGGACTAGAAAGTTTACTTGGCAGAAAATATAATTCTATATATTTTATCAACCTTAGGCTTGTTGGTGGGGCTGGTGAATGGGGCCTGATAGGAGAGCAGTCCCTAACCCTCGAGGAAGCCCAAGGAAGCCACTGCTCTTCACTGGGGACAGGCCTCTTGCCTTTGGATTTGGCCTTCCCCATTTTCTGCAGCTTATCTGCCATTGGAATCAGTAAATGAAGTGATAGGCCAAAATGGCCACCAGCCACAAGGCCCCTATTCAAAATGGCTGACAGGCATCTATGAGGGGAGAGCTGGGCCTGGCAGCACTGAGGCATGAATTGTCTCGGCTATCAGAAGTCTACAGTGAGTAAACGAGAGGTAGGAGTCAAGGGAAGGCACCAGAAGTTAAAGAACTTGTGTGCCGGATGCCTCCAATCTTCGTGGCTCGATCGGCTTCTTCAAGTGGCAGAACAATCAGCAGAGTAGATAAGGGCCTCACTCACCCAGCAGCCCATGTGGGAAGGCCTATGAGCACTGACAGCAGCTGATAGGAGCGATTGGAAGAGAAAGTAGGGAGCTTGCTTGCTGTTCGACACTGGGAAGAAGCTGCTGCTGATAGGAGAAGCTGCTGCTGCTGACAGGCTCTGCTGCAGACTCTGCTTTTTGGCTCTCTCGCTCTCGCAGCAATTTGGCAGTCATCTGTAGAGCGGTCCAACTTGCTTCAAAGCGAAATGCAGTGGCCCGCTCAATTGGCAATCATGATAAGAGCTGGAGCCTTTGAGAGACTTGCTGGTCAGACTTGTTGGCTCTCGGGACACAGGCCCCAACTATTGTGAAAAGTCATGTCCCTTAGATATCAAAAGGGACAGTCCCCACTCCATCAACAGCTGGAATATTATTATTGAGAGGACAACAAAACACAGGGCCTTTGGCTGGAGGGGCGGGAGACAACTAGGCTGACACCCTGGGTTGCCTTCAAACCAAGTGCGATGTCAGTGCACTTGTGAGGCTCGATCAGGGGACTCACAATTGGAGAAATCAGATAAAAGATGAAGTTGGAAAGGTCTTGAGTGAAGAATGCGTCCTTGGCTCAGGACTGAGTCAAAAGACAGGGATTTGAGGCACGGAGGTGCTATTTATATTCTTTCAGACTCAGTCCTGATTGGCTAAGGGTGGTGTCTTTTCCCATTCTTGGAGGCTAGATCTACCTACTAAGGAGAAATACTGATTTTAATATGTGAATATCAACCAGTCATAGCTAAACAAAACTGACAGGCAAAAGGGGATGGACACAGACAAATAAACTTTGTGCTTCTGACTAGCAGAGAGTAGGTTTTAATGATTACAATAAATTAAATAATAAAATTGAGCCTGTTTATAAATTTAAGTATGACTTACTGAACAGACTATTTAGCTGATTTTTAAGAGAATTGGATTGTAAAATATACGACTTTAGTAATCGAGTTGTTGAAGTGTGGAACTCCGTAGTATCATCCCCTAACCGCCCACATTTTACCCTTAGACTGTCCATGGTTGACCTCTCCAGATTCCTAAGAGGTCAGTAAGGGGCATGCATAAGTGCACTAGAGTGCCTTCCGACCCATGTCCTATTGTCTCTCCTATATCCCATATATCTTCTATCCCTTTATCTTTCTTTTATTCTCTCTTTGATTTATCTTAGATAAATAAATCCCCTTCAAGGTGTCCTCTACTACCTTCATTGTGTATTGGATAAAATTAAATAAATAAAAATAAAATAACCAGTCTGTTTTAAACCTGTTATTAAAGAGCCATGGTGGTGCAGTGATCAGAATGCAGTACTGCAGGCTACTTCGGCTGACTGCCAGCTGACTGGATTTTGGAAGTTCGATCCTGACTGGCTGAAGGTTGACTCAGCCTTCCATCCTTCAAAGGTCAGGAAAATAAGGACCCAAATTGTTGAGGGCAATTCTCTCTTTCCCTCCCTCCCTCCTTCTTTCTTTTTTTCTTTCTTTCTTTCCTCTCTCTCTCTCTTTCTTTCTTTTTCTCTCTCTCTCTATTCCTCCCTCCCTTTCTCTCTATTTCTCCCTTTCTCTCCCTCCCTCCCTCTTTCTTTCTTTCTTTCTTTCTTTCTCTCTTTCTTTTTCTCTTTCTCACTTTCTCTCTCTTTCTTCTTCTCTCTCTCTCTTTTCTCTCTCTTTCTCCCCCTCTCTACTTCTCTGGGGCTGGTTGGGAGGAAAAAAAGTGGGTCATTTTTCAAAGGGTGCGGGACACAAGACAAATGATCAAAAAGTGGGATATCTGGTCACCTTAGCTTAGAGAGAGCTGTAAAAGTACTGTGAAATGGTATATAAGTCTAAATGCTATTGCTATCAGAGGTGGTCTTCCAAAAAACGTATCTGTAATATTTGTGAACTTTGGCCTGGTCCTTCTTCAACCATTTTACGGTTTAAAATAGCTTCTGCATTTATCTTGAATAGGTAAAATTATGAAACCTTTATTTGAACTATTTGAAAATTCAAACTTACTGTTAGTCTTTGTAGTTATAAAGAATTAGACTTCTTACTTCTAAATCATAGGTTGCTGATTAAGATTTTGGTGTGTGTGTGTGTGTGTGTGTGTGTGTGTGTATAGGCCACAGATACAGTTTTTCAGAAGAAAGAAAAATTACAGAATGCCCAGAAGGCTTCTTCAGGGAATTAGGACATTAACTTGGGTTTTTAATAAAAACACATTGTTAACTAATCTACTGTGAAGCTCTTAGTCACAAAATATGGTAATTTGCTAGTAAAAAATTGTACTGGGAATGAGGATTATAAAGAACTTGCATCCAGCAACAGGAAATTATATTTGTTTTTGTGCCTTCTTGGGCCTCTCTGAGAACTTTGTAATTAGGTAACATGCTGTAAAGGAACAAAATAAATTACATACTCCCGATTGTATCTGTCTAAATGCTAGGAAGAAGAAAGGAAAATGGAGACATGGTGCAATTCTTCTCTTCACTGCATCCAATAACTTTTAAATTAAAAAGGCAGAAGGACTATTTAAAATAAGATCTTCCAGGAATGTGGCTCACCTACTCCCATCTACTGATTAGAGCCTCTGCTTAAGGAATCCAGACTTAATTTTATGTCATTGCCATCATATTGTAGGAAAATGCAGCATTTTCTAAACTAGACATATTCAGAATAAAACCACCTCAAGGCACATTCTTATTGGCCTGTTAAATTAAGCTCCTCTTGCCTGTAGGAGATGAACAGGCTGAAGCTGAGGGAGAGGTGAAACACATCATCGGTCTCGAATCCCTTTGCACTCACAAGAGGTCAGCCTATCTTGAATTCTACTGCCCCTTACCAACTGTCAATTTTCCAATTTGCTTTGACCATTAGTAGTTCAGATTCTTGTCAAGAGTTTAAGCTTTCATCAATCCTTTACATTCTTTTGAACTGCCTGGGTTTCCTGATTTTCCCACATTTAACACTGCCAATCTCATATTGCTAATAGAATGTATAAAAACGTGGATTTCCAGGAAAAAATGGAGTATTTCAGAGGAGTAAGAAGCAACGTAGTCCAGATATTATGTGTAAGAGATGATGAAGACAGCCCGTTCCTAATAGTTCCTTGAGTACTGTATACTGGAGATGCAGACAGTAGTCTGGCAACATTGATGTTGGGCCCAAAATGAAGGATTACACATGGTGATTCTTCCAAGCTAAGTTATGTATTGTTTCACACATCTAAACAAAACCTTGAAGCCATCACGTGGAGTTAGAGACTTTGGCCTGCCACAGTAGAATATTATTAGGGGAACTGGGAGGGGTAGTTGCATGAGAGGTAAAGTTACTAGCCACAACAAATTCCTTTCTTAGAGTCCAAGGTCATCTTTTGTTCTGCATCAACATATGTAAAGAGGAGGTCTGTGAAATCCCTGCACTCATACTTCTCCTCGTGATGAACTGGTGGGTGAGGGGATGGGGGATGAATCTTAACCCGGGTGGGGAACTGGAAGGAAGTTAGTATCGGGATGGCAATGCCGTGACCAACATGGCTCTGATAATAAATGAAACATTGGATGAGAGGATTGGATTGGAATCTGATTTATTACCCAGATGCTATTTGGAGTGCTGACACCTTGCCTGACTGAAGACTTTACTAAATGCATCTACAATACATTGTGTGAACTATTAAGGAGGGGCTGTCTTCACCCTCTTTCTCTTACACATAATATTTGAGTCACTTCTTAGTCTTCTAAATTACACTCCTGCCTCCTGGGAACTCTTACTTCACTCCATCATAATTTCTACTCTGATTCTGCTATTTTCCTCATCTTGAATACAATGGTAATTTTGTTACAAGGATTGTAGGGTAAAAAAAGATTAGGACACCCTGACTCAAAACTGTAGGTATGAGCCTTGGTCTTTGTCTGGTATCCGAGGTGAAATCCAACAGGTTCTAACAGGTTCTAGAGAACCGGTAGTAAAAATTTGAGTAGTTTGGAGAACCAGTAGTTGAAATTTTGAGAAGTTCAGAGAACCGGCAAACACCACCTTTGGCTGGGCCCAGAATGGTGTGGGAATGGAGATTTTGCAATATCCTTCCCCTGCCACGCCCACCAAGCCATGGCTACTGAACTTGTCGCAAAAAAAGTTGGATTTCACCATGTTTCTGAGCTCTGCTTCCTGTCATCTCCTTTCTTGCACAGCAATTACTGTGCTTGGACAAAAGGCACAGGAGGGGAAAGGATGATGTGGCATATAATCCTTTCCTGGGTCTCCTTTGGGTAGCAGAAATCACAGTATCAGCAGTTATCACTTGCTGTTAAACCAGTTTAACTTTCTAGGAGACACAGCTGTGCTGGTGTAGTAGCTTCAAGCAGTGACTGAGTAGGATATGAAATGTAAAATTATCAACCTGGAGATACATTAAGCTACTTTCACCTTAGACTCTTGACTGTTGACCTCACCCCATTCCTACGAGGCATGCATAAGCGAACCAATATGCATACTGTCCATGTCTTAAAATGTCTCCCTTAATTTATAACAATTTCATGTATTAATAACTAAGTTTATATCTATATCTGTTATCTAATACATGCTTGGCAAATAAATAAATAAATAAAATACACATTTCTATCCCCTATAGCAAAAATTCACATTTAGACCTTTAAAAAAAAGAACTCTGAGCCGGCTTTACTGCCTTGTAATCCCATTTGCATATCACCTTCTTGAAAAGCAAAGAGTGTCCCTGTTAACAAAGGCTATGTATAAGATAAGACATGTTGACTTTTCCTTTGAAGCAATCTTGAGTTCTATTTTTGCCTCTTAAAGAGCCTCCTCTGTAAAAAGTTAGAAAACAAGTGTAGCTAGCAATATCCCTGTTGTATTATAAGAGTAAAAATTGACATAGAAATGCTGCTTTCAAGTAGCTCAGAATTGTAGTTTCTGAAAAGGTAATGGAAGATTAAGATGATAAAGGTTTTGCATAATAGTTCAGTAAAGGGAGAGAGAGATAGAGGGAAAAAACTGTTAAGGTAGTACCCGTATCTGCTGTCAATCTTTATTATTAAGGATGTAATACATAATCCCCTTTAATCAATTTCTAGGGTTTCCGTTTCTTGTAGGTAGGACCTTTGATAAAACTATTTTCAATTCTATAGTAGGCTTGTAAGACAACCAGAGACAATGCAAGATACCCAATTCATAATGAGGACTTCAAGCTAACAAAATAAAAATGTAGGGAGTTTAGCAAATGGTTGGACAATCAAATAAGAGAAAGAAAGGACATATTTTGATAAAAAAAAGTTCAATCTTAATTCAACCTACTGAAAGGTTTTAATTTAAAAGAGTATTTAAAGACCCGAGACTCATTTTCTAGTTGAAATGAACCCTGGGTTAATACATATGTGGCAAATTATATGAGAACTGGCCCTGAAATTAGAACTGTTGCATCAAGAATTTCACCATTGGTTTTTTATAAAGTAGTGTTTAGTCTTATTTAAAAGGGGCACTTTTCACTTTTGCTACTATGGCCAAAATTACAACCATTAAACCATAATCTAATTCAAAACTCTTGCTTTTTTATAGTTTTAGGGTTGCTTGGGATGCATAGAACTGTAGCATGGTAACTGTCATGACCTCTTCAGGAAGTGAATTCCATAAACCAACGACCCTCTGGGTGAAGAAATATTTCCCTTTATTTGTCCTCACTTTCTTACCTATGAGCTTTAGGGAGTGCCCCCTCGTCCTAGTATTGTGTGGCAGAGAAAATATTTTTTCTCTATCCACCTTTTCTATTCCATGCATGATTTTATACACTTCGATCAAGTCACCCCTTAAATGCCATCTTTCAAGGCTGAAGAGACCAAGGCGTTGCAATCTGGTTTCATAAGGGAGGTGCTCCATTTCTTTGATAATACTTGTTGCCCTTTTTTGCACCTTGTCCAGTTCCATTATATCCTTCTTGAGGTGAGGTGACCAGAACTGTACACAGTACTCCAAGTGTGGTGTCGCCATCTGTTGTGGTTCAGCCTGAGGCTGCTCAGGGACCGGCTGTGTCTCTGCTGGCTCCATGCCCGGAGGAGGATGACAGCGCTGGGGAGGGGGCTGAACAGTCGGATGGGGGAGAGGAAAATCAGGAATGGGATGAAGGAGAACAGCATGAGAGCCCCGGGGGGGGGGGCTCTCCCCAACCAGTAGCTTGGAGTCATTAGGTGATGACGCACAAGCTGTCATTGACATGAGACAGAGCAACGAAAGGAGCAGTTAAAGAAATATTATCACCATTGAATTAGAAACAGCTGGGTTTGGGTGTGGTCCTCATCAGCAGGGTTTAAAAGGCAGGCAAGCCCTTGAAGCCATGTGGAGTGTTATCAGTTTGGAGTGGCGTTATCCTGTCTTGTTTCTCGGCATCTCTGTTCCTGGCTTGTGGCCCAGCAGCTTTGGAAGACCCGTGGGAGGTGTAGGTCTGCTGTTTACAGCCTTGGCTTGGCAGCAAGAATTCTGTATTGCTGCATGGACTTTTGCCTTCGTGGATATATCTGAAGATACAGTATTTTCCTGTTTGTAAGGACATTTTCTACTTGTGTTTTTCTTGAATTTTATAAAACTGCCTTTGCCTGTGTGTCTGGCTTCTCTTTTTGGGTTGGTATTGGCTTCTGGAGTGACCCAGACAGAACACCATCAATTTGTACAGAGGCAATACAACACTTACTGACTTATTTTCGATTCCCTTCCTAATCATGCCAAGCATGGAATTTGCTTTTTTTTTTACTGCTGCTGCAAACTGGATTGACATCTTCATTCAGCTGTCCACCAAAACCCCAAGATCCCTTTCTTGGGTTGTCTCAGAAAGCTTGGTCCCTATCAGTTGGTAGGTATAATTGGGGTTCTTTGCCCCAATATGCATAACTTTGCACTTGTTTAGGTTAAAATGCATTTGCCAGTTTGTTGCCCACTCACTCAATTTTGAGAGATCCTTCTAGAGCTCCCAACAATCAATTTCACATTTCACTACCCGGAATAATTTACTGTCATCAGCAAACTTTGCTACTTCACTATTTACTTCTATATACAGATCATTAATGAATAAATTAAAAAGTAAAGGTCCCAAAACTGAACCTTGGGGTACACCACTTCTCACTTCTTTCCATCCAGAGAATTGTCCATTTATTGCCGCCCTTTGCTTCCTACAATTTAGCCAGTTACCAATCCAGACAAGACCTGTCCTCTAATTCTTTTTTAGGAGCCTTTGATATACAATATCAACTGAGTCCCCTTTATCTATGTGTTTATTTACACCCTCAAAGAATTCTAACAAGTTAGTAAGACATGATTTGCCTTTGCAGAAACCATGTTGATTTTCTTTCAGCAATGCTTGTTTTTCTGTGCCCAGTAATTTTATCTTTAATAATAGTTTCGACATGTGCATAAGCAAAAAACCCTCACCAAAACACAGGTGCACCTGCGTGTTCTGTCTGGGTCCCCCCAGATGCCAACACCAACCAAAAAGAGTATCCAGACACACTGGTAAAAAGCAAAGGCAGTTTATATACTGGAAAGCAAACACAGGTAACAAAAACTGTTCTTACAGACAGGAACACAATGAAGCTTCACAGAGGTTTCACAAAGGCCAGGCAATAAAACAGGATTCTTGCTGGCAAAAACAATACTGGAGATAATAAAACCCACGCCTCCCCCAAGTCTTTCAGCCTTCTAGGCCACAAGCCAAGATCAGTGATGCCAAGAATCGAAGCAAGGTCATAGGACTCCCAGTTGATAACTCTCCACAAGACTGTAAGGGCGGGCCTGCCTTTTCAACCCTGCTGAGGAGAACCACACCCAAACCCAGCTGTTGCCAATTCAGGGATGGAAATACCTTTCTAATTGGCCCCTTCTTTGAGCTGCACGTCTCTGCCTCATGTCTATTATAGCCTGTGCGTCTTCATCCAATGAATCCAGGCTACTAGCTGGGGAGAGCCCCCCCGGGGGTCTCAGGCTGCTCTCCCTCCTCCTTTTCCTGACATTCCTCTCCCCCGTCTGCCTGGTCCTCCCCCTCCTGGTCACTGTCCTCCTCCTCTGGGCATGGATCCGGCAGAGCTCCAGCCGGTCCCTGAGGAGCCTCAGGCTGAATCACAACACTGCGGCTCCATGCACGATTTTGCTACCTGCACAGGTGCGGAAGCAAACTCGTGCTGGTCCCACAAGAACTTACAAGCTGTGGTGGCAAGCGCAATTTAGCATTCTGGCTCGTAGCCCACCGCTGACTAGAACTAAGAAAAATCCTGCTACAACTCCAACATCAGTTGTGTTGTCACACCTTTGGTATCAAACAAGGTGGCACTCTGACCAATTTATTAAAATAGATCATTTGTCAATTAAGAGGTTTGAAACCAATTAAGAAGTTCACCTTTTTCTTTAACAGCAATGGCACTTAGACTTGCCGCTATATATACTGCTTCAAAGTGCTTTACAGCTCTCTCTAAGTGGTTTACAGAGTCAGCACCCCCAACAATCTGGCTCCTCAGAAGGATGGAAGGCTGAGTCAACCTTGAGCTGGTGAAAATTGAACTGCGGGCACTCAGCAGAATTAACCTGCAATACTGCATTCTAATCACTGCATCGCCACAGCTCTTTAAACAAAGTTCACAGAGAAAAATAACACTCTTTAAGAGGTTCAAAAGAAAGTCTAACCTAGAAAATCAAATGACAAACAGGAGAGCTGCATGCTAATCATGGTGGTTTGATAATCACATTCAGATTTTTCATTAGTAGATGAAATTCTACATTTGTCTCCTGGAATCTCATCTAGTTATGAAGAATCTGAGTATGATTATTGTTATATATTGAATATATACATATACTTGTGTTAAACCCAGGTAAAATGAATCTAACCTTTAGATGACCCTAATTGTTAACTTCAACTGTTTTGGAGGGAAACTTAGAACATTCATATTTGGGTGGGCACATTTTACTATTATGATTGCTGTTGTATCTATGCTTGTTTGTTCTTGTCTATTGCAGCCCACTACACAATGATTAACATTTAGAACGGCTCTCATCTAATTCACTTCACAGAAATTATCGGGATTTTTAAAAAGTTTTTTTCTCTTTGCTGATTTCTTAACTGAAATTGAACATGTGAATACTATTCTTTCATGTGGGCTAATTCCAGGTCAATTATTATTAGTATTATTATTCAGTTCCTGCATTTTACTACAAAAAATAACATTTTTGTAAGATCTAGGCAGGAAACAGCAAAATCTCTGCTGGAGCAGGGTCTTAAAATTAAAATATCTATCTACTCAGATTTTACTAAGGCGATTACAAATGAGAAGCTTTTCCAAGGCATGGAATTTTGCTACATCTGCTCAGTTGCAATATTTCATGTTGGTCCTTGCTATACTTTGCATCAGTGATAAGAGATGTCAAAACATTTAAATACATTTTCAAAGTGACTAAAGGACAATACTTTTGCCTGGTCAAATGATCGAATGTAGCCTCAAGTATTGAACCAATGATTGGTTAACAACGCCTTTATCATTATCAATATCACCATCATTTTTTGAAAAATCCCTTCTGGAATCATTTCTTACATAAAGCACTTCCTAAGAGGATTTAAAGTGGATACCTCTGAACTACTCTACCTTATCTACTGTCTGAACATATTACCAAGTTATGCATGACTAGATTTTTTTTCTCCTTTTCTCTTTGCCCCACCCTCTCTTTTACAGAGTGGAAAGGGGTTATTTGGGGTTACTTTTTACTTTTTTTTTTTTGCTTAAGAATGGGGGCATATGATTTTGATTTAGCTGAGAGAGAGAAGCTGCAGAGTCAATATGAACCCACTGTCCCCCCAGTTTCCCCTTCATTTTACTTTTTTTAGTGGATACTCATAGTGAGATTTTATTTCTGTGTTAAAAGAAAAATTATGTTTACCAGTTGCCACCTGCTGGCATGATTTGAAATTAAAACATTGATATTTTGATTTGGGATTGTAGCACTTTCAACTTTAGAGACACCTAAATTATTAGGATGAATTATTACATTTTATGAGATCCCAAATCTCATCACTGGGACTTAAATTGTGAGTCATGGTCAACGTCTCAATGTTTTGACCCCCTTAATTAATCTGCTGCTATAATCCAGCAGTCTACCGAGTCTATGGAGAGGGGCAGCATACAAATCTAATAAATAAATAAACAAAATAAATAAATAAATAAATATTATTTGTAGTAAATATTCAATTTCACGGATTCAATTCAGAAAACTTTAGAAAATCTGAATTTGGGGCAATAATGGACTTCACCCAAGACAATAGAGTTCATTCAAATTAAAGACAGAAAACATGTTAAACATCTACCGCTTATTGGACTGTGGGTGGTTTACTGCACTGTATCTTATTGGCTTGATGAATTTTTTAAAAAAATTGAATTGTAACTTTGCACAAAGGTGTTTATGGTGTGAACTGTAGTCACTATCAAATCCTGTTTTTGCTGACTGAATAGAGCTTCTCCATCTTATCCTATAGGACATATAATGAATTTCAATTCAGTGTTGTCCATCTGGTGGTCTCCATGTGTAGGTATGTCTTTTTTCCTTGTTGGAAAAAGATATTTGATACAAATTTGTATCCGGACTATCATTAAGTGTTGTACCTTATGATTCTTGAATGTATATTGCATGTACACTGAGAGCATATGCATCAAGACAAATTCCTCGTGTGTCCAATCATACTTGGACATTAAATAATTCTGTTCTATATTTAATACAAACATTGGATTTTCTTGGCAGAAATATATTAGTCTGCCTCTTGCTTTGTTTTTATATCCCAGCCAAATTTTCCAGTTCTTTTTGTTAACAATGATGGCTTGTCTATTTCTTCTGTGATTTTTTTTTGGTCCACATAATACCTGATAAATCGCTGAGGTACAGTAACCTATTCCATTTCAATATCTTTGATACTCAAAATGACAATGTTCAGTCTTGATATTACTTTTTTCAAAGAATTTTTGAACATTCTTTTTGTCCCTGGACTCATTGGCAGCTGGTCATTTTGGGGTTTTAATCATAGGCATTAGTACAATTCATAGTTTCCTCCATTCTTCCCCAAGACTTTACTGGATACCTTCTGACTTGTGGAACTCATTTTCTGGTATCATATTGATATTTATGTGGCTGTAAATGTCTGCTTTGTTGTTTGGCAGAATAATGGAATAATGGAATTCCATTTCTTCAAATTTAGCACATGTAGTACATTGCAAAAATAACAACATAATAGTGGAGAAAAAATGTAAAACAAAATATCAATGAAATAAAAGGAAATTTTACATTGATGGCTCTGGAATCAATTCCAAAAGGCCATCAAGAAAAGCCTCAGCATCCAATAATGGTCCAGGCGTTTTCTATGGCAAAATTGTTTGGTGGAGCTTGGACATGCAAGTCCTTTCTCAAGTGCATGGAAACAATCCAGGAAGGGGATTAATGCATAGGGAGTTATTGTATCACCTATGCCATTATTTTAATTTCCATTCTATCTTCTTCAGTTCACTTTAATTAAATTGACATTAAATTAAATTAAGTTTATTTTTTTAATCTTGACCCCTCCTATGCCTTTGGCATGGCTTGCACCTCCTGACACGCTGCCAAAGTATCCTTATCCTTTGACCCGGATAAGGTTGTTCTTGCTGGCTCCTTTCAGGAGACCTTTCTTGATGCTTCAAGAGGGTATCATAATCTCCTAAGATAGTTTGAAAAATAAATAAATCTTATTTTGGATGAGTTCCCCCCCCCTCCCCCCCTAACACACTGTTCTTCAGCAAGGAAAACTATTCCGCCCGCTGTCACTGATAAGCTTATATTGGGAGAACAAAACAAGGATAATGAACTTTTTCCTCTTTTCTTCTCTTCTTTGCAGAGGCTTTCTTCTTTTCTCCTTTGTCTCATATGTCTGAGTTGAGAGTCTGAGTTAAGAGGATTCTTTAAAATACAGTAACAAGCTCCCGCTTTGAACTTGGAATATGCCTCTTGCAAAAGCCTCCAGACCATCCTTATTTAATATGCCCAAATATGATTAGTGTCAAACAGTGAAATATCGCTTCCTTATCTCTAGGAACCAGCAGACAAGACTATTTCTTGGGATCAAGGCCTTCTCTCACTTCTTTATTTTTTCCCTTTTCATTCCCATCACTAGCCCCCTTCCTTCCTTTTCTTCTTTTGATAAAGTGCAGACTTTGACAACAATTTTTGGTATGTATAGCCCCTTCAGAGACACGCTGCTTCTTTATCCTTTTTTGGGGGGAAATAAAGGCACCAACCTTGCTTGTTTTTTGGCCTAGTGTTTAATGTCAATTCCTAATTTAAGGAAATTGTTTTGTCAAAAGGCAGGTGATTACTGCTGTCTTGTGTTGTTGCTGTCACAGGACTTGGCCCTTCTCTCCTTCCTTAACTAAACTTAAAGAAGCACACATGAAAGGATGTCTTCTGAGCTGCACGAACCAATTACTGAGAGCCTGGTAAAGACCATGTCACCGCTGTTTATCTGCCAGAAAATGCTGCTTTGGCATTTTTGTATTCTCTCCCCTCCCCTCTTTCTGGAAGCTTGCATTCAGATTTATTTACATACAAAGGGCCTTGCATGTCAACAACTGCAAGCTGTTGATAAAGGATTTGCATTTTTCATAATTTCATGGAGATCCTGAATTTGGTCAAAGGCAAAAAAAAAGGGCAATGAGGAAAATTCTCCTTGAAATTTAGTATTCATAAAATGAGAGTGCAAATAACTTCTATAATAATGTCCCTGCTATAACGATGCACCAAAAAGAAATAATAGAAACTCACAAGGCTGATAATCATTGTTTCTTGAACACACGCTTGGCCAAATAATTTTTAGTTGTCTCAGGGGCTTTGCAATTCTAACTACTCAAATGAATGGTGATTGGAGTTTATCCTTTTTGGGACTCTATTAGAAATAAAATAGAAAAGGCTAATGATACATATAATTATGGTTCAGCCTTGCCACAAAATTTAATTGGGCATAGTCTCATAGACCATGAATGAATGTAAACCAAGACCATTCACTTAACAAACACTTTATAAAAACACCAGATTCTGAACTTTCCTGTTTCAGTGCTAGCAGCCTGTGAAACTGAAGTTTTAAAAACTATCTACAGGAAACCACAGTGGTACTTCCAATTGCTCTTCTCTGTTTTATTTACTTTTAAATGTGCAGAGACATTTAGAAGTGATTTGAAAATGACTATTCCTAAAGATGGATTGACTGTAGGTAATTATAATAGCATTGTCCCACTCTCCAGTTTTTAACAACCTAACTGAACAAAAAAATCAGGATTTGTACTTAATTAATATGCTTGATTTTTAGATTCCCTGGTTTACATAATTAAATGTGGTGGTTTTTATTAGGTTCTATTGAGTTTTGTCTTGAACTTTTTCCCTTAAATCTGATGCTGATATTAATTAAAGTAGATTAACTATCTCAGGTAATGAAGGGGAAAGTCAGGTATGTTGTAAAATAAACTACATTCATTTTCCTCAGTCTATGGCTTAAGAATGCTTTCTGAAGATACTGTGATAATCTGTGTTGCAATGTTTACAGTTTTAGACTTGAATGTCTTTTTAAAAAATCAAAAGCAGTTAGAAGTCAGACCCTTTGAACCTTGGTGTAATCCCAACAGTTTAATTCCATTTTTCTTGACATGTAATTACATTCCACTAACTACAAAAATAGAAATCAACTATTACCAGTTCTTGGATAAGTTGGACCTGAACAAGGAGCCATAGGCAAGGAATGAATGGAGTTTCTATTGTTTCATCTTATTCAGTTGTTAATTCTAAAATATCTAGGTCTAACCCCTCCCCCTCTTTAGAGCTCAAAGACAGGTGGCTGGAATGATTAATCTGCCAAATTACTCTCAATAATTAGACTTTTGTTGTGGTAGTTGCTCCTTATGGACAGGTGGCCTGCAGATCAACACACAGTTTCTGCATGAGGATAGGAATGTGTTGTTTATCAAACCAATCTCTCTTTTACTTAAAGGGACAAAAATTCCTTACTGTATCCTCAGCCCTTTTACACCTGGCGTAGTTTTTTCTTAAGAGGCAGCTATTCCTTTAGCAATTACATTCTACAGGACCAGGCATTTGTATGTGTACTATGAATAACTGAATTTACTTTCATGAAATGTTTTTGTTTTAACTTCAACCCTCATGATTTTTTAACATTTTTTCAGTCCAACATTCTTCCCAGCATCAACAGAGGGATAGAATCAAAATCACACGAAGTGTTAATACTAATTTATAACACTTGGAATACTAAATTCAGTTTTGGTCACCCGATGAAAAAAGGATATTGAGATTTTTAAAAAAGTGCAGAGAAGAGCAACAAAGATGATTAGGGGATTGAAGGCTAAAACATATGAAGAACGGTTGTAGGAATTGACCATGGCTAGTTTAATGAAAAGAAGGATGAGGGGAGAAATGATAGCAGTGTTCCAGTATCTCAGGGGTTGCCACAAAGAAGAAAGAGTCAACCTATTCACCAAAGCACCTGAGGGTAGAAGAAGAAGCAATGGGTGGAAACTAAACAAGGATAGAAGTAACTTAGAACTAAGGAGAAATTTCCTGACAGTCAGAACGACTGATCAGTGGAACAGCTTGCCTCCAGAAGTTGTGAATGCCCCAGCACTGGAAGTTTTTAAGCAGATGTTGGATAACCATCTGTCTGAAGTAGTGTTTGGTTTCTTGCCTAAGCAGGGGGTTGGATTAGAGAACCTCCAAGGTCCCTTCCAACTCTGTTGTTGTTGGGTCTTTTTGTTGTTGTTACTACTAAAACAAATTATATTGTCTTTTATAATCATGCTCAAGATCCAATTGTTTCATCAAAATGATTTGAAATTATTTGAAAATGGCTCTCCATAATTTGGACACTGAAATTATTGACACAATAATGCTGTAGATCTCTCACCAAACAAAATTATACATAGTATTTTGTCTATTTCAATCATATTTACTCATTATTCTTTATGTAGCTGTTTTTCAAAAACTATTCTTTATGGGAGACAACGCAAGTAAAAGAACAGTAGAATCTTAGTGAGATAGGAAGGCGTCTTACATTTGACATTTGATCTATAGTCCAGGAAGTTTTTGTCGTACTGGAATTTTTGAAACTTATAGCAGGTTTACACAACCAACAAGAATATGTAGGATATAGAACCAACTCCTTATGACTGTGAACTGTTTTAAATATTATATTATTAATGTCAGATTTGCTGGTTTTTCAAAATGAAATGTCAGGTTCTGTCATTTAATTGCAGACAGTCTCAATAATTAGACAATTCAATATTAACTTTTTAATGCACATTCTGTCAGCAAATAGATGTAGAATTAGATGAGCAGATCTAATTGAATATTCAGTATTAAGAAAACTGAGTATATGAATCCTATTCAAATTAAACAAAATATTTGTATGCTGTAATTTGATAGACATGGAGGAAGAATTACTGCCTTGTATGAAAAAGATTCCAAACTCAAATTGGTTGGTTCCTATCCTACCTTGTTTATGCTAACTTTTAATCTTCAATGGCTTAATATTGAAATGTTTTATATTTATTTTATATATTTATATTTTTATTATGTAAGCCATTTAGAGTTTCTAGATAATCAGATGGGTAGCATATAAATTTAATAAATAAATGTTACATTTAACAGCATTAAGTTTGAGTTTGAATTTCAAAGGACAGTTGATGGATTGGGAAGACTTTCCAGTTTCTGGACAAACCTGGACTCAAGAGACAATCAGTCTGCTCTTAGAATATACTGAAGAAAACCCACCAGCCTGAACAATGGTTATTTTCTGGACTTTGGGGAGCACTATTCTGGGGAACACTATTATTTATTTTATTTTATTTATTTATTCAATTTTTATGCCGCCCTTCTCCTTAGACTCAGGGTGGCTTACAACATGTTAGCAATAGCACTTTTTAAACAGAGCTAGGCTATTGCCCCCACAATCCGGGTCCTCATTTTACCCCCCTCGGAAGGATGGAAGGCTGAGTCAACCTTGAGCCGGTGATGAGATCTGAACCGCTGACCTTCAAATCTACAAGTCAGCTTCAGTGGCCTGCAGTACAGCACTCTACCTGCTGCGCCACCCCGGCTCATAACATTAATTACCTCACACCAGCGATGGGCTACCCAAATTTTTACTACCACACTGTGGGCATGGCTTATGCATTTTGTTTCAACATCTTTCAGTGCAAATTGGGTGTTCTGGGGTGGAGCTCCAAATTTTGCTACCAGAACTGCATTCCTAACCGTTCCCGTAGGAGCCCACTACTGCCTCACACACTTGTAAATACATTTCTGCAAACCACAAAAACCTGAAAAGTCTTTTTTCCTCTTTGAAAACCAGGATTCTTAGAACACAGAATAATTTTTGAATTTTGGATATGGGTATCCTAGAACAGTATATTGTGCAAATGCATTGAGCACTAAGCTTGGTGTAGAAACTGCATTAAACTAATTATCCTTCCTTTGGTTAAAAGATTTAGAATGTTTGCCTTCAATTGTGGACTTGCAGTTATGAAAATCTGGGCCAAAATGGCTATAGCAGTGATGGCGAACCTTTTTTTCCTCAGGTGCCAAAAGAGCGTGTGCGCACACTATTGTGCATGTGTGAGTGCCCACACCCATAGTTCAATGCCTGGGGAGGGCAAAAACACCTTCCCCAGGCCCCCTGAGGCCAAAAATGGCCTATTTTCCAGCTTCTGGTCGGCCCAGTTGGCTCCTGTTTTGCCCTCCCAGGCTCCAAAGGCTTCCCTGGCATCGGGGGAGAGTAAAAACGCCCTTCTCCATCCCCCCATAGGCTCTCTGGAAGCAAAAAACGCCCTCCCAGAGTCTCTGTGTGAGCCAAAAATCAGCTGGCCAGCACAGACATGGATATTGGAACTCAGTTAGGGCAATGGCTTGCATGCCAGCAGATATGGCTCCACCTGCCACCTGTGGCACCCGTGCCATAGGTTCGCCATCACTGGGCTATAGTATTTCTCCTTCTCTCACTTATGGGGAGAACTTTCCTTGTTCAAATGAAATTCTTTTACTGGCTGCACCAGTTTTATTCTCCTTTTTATTTTTATATACTCTGTAGAAAAATATAAAAGGTTCATATTGTCCCAGATATATCTCCTGGGTTGTTCAATTTTCTGAAGTAAATTAGGGTATGGCATGTCAGCTGTTTTTCTTCAGATAGAATTCTTCAGCAAAGGATTAAAACTTTTGCACTAAAATAAAAACACCTTTTAATCTCCTCCTCCTCCTCCTCCTCTTCCTCTTCCTCTTCCTCTTCCTCTTCCTCTTCTTCTTCTTCTTCTGCCTTAGCTGTAGTATCTGCTCCTCTGGCTGGTTTAGTGAGAGTTTTGGTTTTGTGACTCAGTTACTTTTTATTCAGGGTGAAGATGGGATGGACTATTCAGTATGAATGGAAGAAGATGAGAATCAGTTCTGAGAAGAAAAATGGGGAAAAATGGATGGTTAAGGCAGATTTTGCATTTTCCTATCAAAGCTGTGAGGGAACAACAAACACACACAAACAAACAAACAAACAAACAAACAAACACAGAGTGAAATGAAACCAGGAACACAAGGCAAATCAGAATATATCTAAAGAGCTCGTTTAATGTTTTCCCCTCCAGTCTATGAATACAAAATTGCTCTGTAATTTGCTCTGTTAGATAACTGGACTCTGTTCTGTCTTGGTAACAAGGTCAATGAGTTCCACTTTCTTAACAGCTTATTACAGGGTAAATTAAGTTGCTGTGATTGGTGGATTTCCTTCCAGTGAGGGGGGAGAAATTCCACCAATTGCTCTTTCTATTGTGGATTTGGACTGGAGAAGGAATTTGCTAGCCATCTGTCAGAATCTTTAAACATAAGGACTACAGTAGCAATTTTTAAATATAAGCATCAGTTCTAGCAATCCCTGCTCAGTGCCCAGTTAACTCAAATGTTTTTTCAAAGGATTTAATATCTAATGCCAATTATCCTTGCTGATTAGCTGAGGCTAATTGCTCAACTTCAGTTGCTGCAGCACTAGGTGCCTATCTCAATCATATGCCAAGGAGACAGCAACTCATGCCCTGATCACTATACAGGCTTCCACAATGTGCTCTGTGTTGCCCTGTAGATGAGTTGGAAGCTACAATTGCTTGGAAATGCAATGATGGGCAATCCTGTAGGTATAATTCTCCATCCTGTAGAATTATACCTATCCTCAAATCCCTACCTTGCCTGTTAGCTGGTTTCCAACTCAAGAACTAGTTATTATTTCTAAAGCTCTTCACGGTATTGCCTACATTACATCAGATAATGATTTAACAAGATAGGCAATGCCTTGTCAATGCTTAATGGGTATGGGGTTTTAGGGCTCATATATCTCAGAGATATCATATATCTCAGATCCTCATTCTTGATTGCAGAATTCTGAAGAACATTCCACCCACCCAACAGCCTGGAAGAAGCCTTCACCAGCAGAGGTACGAGGAAATACGTCCCAGCATCAGAATGGTATATCTGTCACTGTACGTGCCTTTTTAGCAAGGAATAAATATTTTCTGGCTTCAGTTGGTTGACTATCTCCTGCCTGAAGCCAGCTGCCCAGGCGTTGTGGTTCTGGCTGTCCACTGGGAGACTTAAATAATGACATGGTGGCCACCTGTAGTTTGGTATTCTTATTCTGTGGTTTTTGCTTTGTGTTTCTCAGTGTTCTTGACTCTGTCTTATTCCTGACTAAGACTCTGGTTCTTTCTATAGGAGTTCTAAGATTCTGTACACTGTTTACTAATAGACTCCTTGATTCTGTTTTCTTCACTCCCTCTTCTTTCAATGAACTTGATGTATACATAAACATTCCCAAATCATCCTTCTTTCTTATAACACCATTCCCAAATGTCTTTCTCCCTCTGTCCTCCCTGTGCATGCCCCCTTCCTGTGACTTGCTCATCCACTTTCAACTGGCAATTCTCAACACAAGTGCCCTGAGTTTGGAACATGGTGTGTCCTTGATTGTGTATCCTGTGGGCATTATGTTTGGTGAGTTTGTCTGCTTTAAGAATATATAACCCCCATACACATATGTGCATAATCCTAGCATGTTTTTAACTCCAACTTCCTCTTCCAGGTTCAGCAAGCAAATAGAAAATACAAGATAGATAGAATTCTTTATTGGCCAAGTGTGATTGGACATGCAAGGAATTTGTCGTGGTGCATATGCTCTCAGTGTACATAAAGGAAAAAGATATATTTGTCAAGAATCATGTGGTACAACACTTAATGATTGTCACTGGGGGTCAAATAAGCAATGAAGAAACAATCAATATTAATAAAAATCTTAGGGTACAAGCAACAAGTTACAGTCATACAGTCCTAAGTGGGAGGAAAGGGATGATAGGAATGATGAAAAAACTAGTAGAAATAGAAGTGTAATGTGTATTTAGCATCTATACCCTTCTTGCTTCCGCATTGACCCTTGCCATGTACTTGCCTTCAGTTCCCTCACAAGGTCTGCAAACAGATACATACACTTCTTCTATTTTGTTGGTCTCTGCTCCTCTGTAACAGGGACAGGAAAGAGACTATCCCCACTCTTATGAGGTCTGTGGGGCATGGATCAGTTGACAGGCATTCTTAGTGGTGGTCCCTTCTTTTTGGAATAATTCACTATAAGAAGTGAGGCTGCTCACCTCTCTTCTTGTTAAACCTAATGTTATTCCAATGAGCATTGAGCCACTGTACCTATTATATATTTAATTATAATTTCTTTAGATGTTTTGATTTTGACTATTTATTTATTTATTTATTTATTTATTTAATTAATTAATTAATTTGTATGCCGCTCCTCTCCGTAGACTCAGGGTGGCTCACAACAGTAACAGAAAACAATATATAATACAAATCTAATAATTAAAACTAAAAACCCATAATTTAAAAAACATGAATACAACATACCATACATAAACAGTACAGGCCTGGGGAAGTTATCTCAGTTCCCCTAGGCCTGACGGCAGAGGTGGGTTTTAAGGAGTTTACAAAAGGCAAGGAGGGTTGGGGCAGTTCTAATCTCAGGGGGGAGCTGGTTCCAGAGGGTTGGGGCTGCCACAAAGAAGGCTCTTCCCCTGGGTCCCGCCAAACAACATTGTTTAGTCGACAGGACCCGGAGAAGGCCAACTCTGTGGGACATAATTGGTTGCTGGGATTCGTGTGCCAGAAGGCGGTCCTGGAGATATTCTGGTCCGATACCATGTAGGGCTTCATAGGTCAAAACCAACACTTTGAATTGTGACCGGAAATTGATCGGAAACCAATGCAGACTGGGGAGTGTTGGTGTAACATGGGCATACCTTGGGAAGCCCATGATTGCTCTCGCAGCTGCATTCTGCATGATCTGAAGTTTCCGAACCCTTTTCAAAGGTAGCCCCATGTAGAGAGCATTACAGTAGTCGAATGTCGATGTGATGAGAGCATGAGTGACTGTGAGTAGTGAGTCCCGATCCAGATAGGGCCACAACTGGTGCACCAGGCGAACCTGGGCAAACGTCCCCCTCACCACAGCTGAAAGATGGTTCTCTAATGTGAGCTGTGGATCGAGGAGGACACCACCCAATAACCTAGCTTATAGGGATGGTTTATAAATATGACAAATAAATAAATAAATCTTTATTGCCCTTTTCTTGATCTGTTATGTTTTGAACTGGATGTTAATTGGGTCCTAAAAGAAATAGAATATTTATTCCTGGAATTGTTTTTAATTGATGCAGCTTAAAACTGCTTGCCTCCCCCCCCCAACCATATCATACTCCTAATATTTAGCACGAAATCCATTATGATTCTGAAATCCTTTCCAGAAACAATTCCAGAACGAATGTGTAATTACCTGTATTCAGGGAGGCTGAAATGGATTTCCACTTCCAGTGAAATGTAATGCATTTTGCAAGAGTCTGGTGACATAAGTACGTAAAACAGATTATTTAGTTTGTATGTGATAGGGACGGGGGATAAGATTTAGCTTTGTGCTTTCAAAGTTAGAGTAGGACAATGTGTCATATCTTATCTCTTGCAGAGCTTAGTCTATCATCTTGCACTACCTTCCCCTTTATGACCTGTGTACTGTGATATTTCTTGTCAATCCTTCCTGTGTCCAAAACAGCAGAACAATTGTTGAACGTAGACCTCAGGGCAAGTCAGAAAAATGAATAGCTTTAAGAGCAACAACTATATACTAAATGCAATATACAACATTTCACTAAGCAAACAGCAAGCATAGAAAACTTCACCTAGTTGCTAGGAAACATGAATACAGAGTTGTTCGAATAGGTCTGCACCTGAGTTGCCCTGTTTCAAGAGTGAGAGAAGGACAGGGAAAGAGAGAGTGTATACTATGGAAAGTGAACTTTTTACTTCCTTGGGAAATTTATTTGTCATTTTTGCTTTAGCAATTATTTAGATTGGGGTTCAGGTCTTGTGTACTAATAGCAAATATACAAGACCTTCTTTATCAAGTATTTTGCTTTAAAATATTTACATCCTCTCTTTTACAGACGTCTATTCAACTTGCAACTGATATAACGCACATTAATTCAATTCAATTCAATTTATTAGATTTGTATGGCGCCCCTCTTCATTAACATTTTCCATTGATGACGAGTGTCTTATGTATGTGCTAATAGCTTACCAACATAATATGGGTATATTGGGGCAGGCATGCAAAAGCATTGGGAATTCCATCTTGGTACAATGTCCATTTGTAAGAAACTAACTTTTTTTCTCCCTTTCTTCTGAATTATTAGTTGTTTGGTAGCTTGTTTTCAGCAAGAGGAGGCATTGCAGCAAGAACTATCTGTTGAAGAGATCAAACACCTGGATCTGTTCATATCTGGAGCAGACAGTTTATTTCTACAGGATACTAAACACACCATAAAAGAAAATACTCAAACTAAGACTGTATTTGTCTTTGGATAGTTTTGATACTCAGTCTATGGAAAAAATGTGTACAGTCTTTTCCACTGTAAAGAGGATATGGGTTCACCAATAGTCTGGATTTTCAATCAGAGTCATTGCTTAAATTAAGAATTGAATTTTTCCAAGCACCTATAGTAAGACTCTCAGAACTCTTTACCTTTAGCTGGCATTATCCTGTTTAGCAGAGAAAGATATTTTGGCCAGGTCTGTGGGATGCATTAACTTCAAATATATGTCAATCTTGGTACCCTTCCAATATACGAATTCCACACCGCTACGTGCTGTACCTAATATAGTCCCAGAAATGTTTGTCTTGCTTTGGTCACACACAAGCTACATTGTGCTCCAGCAAATCCTCTGAAACAGATGGATTTAAATAAAGATATACAGTTCTCCATTACTGATTCCTATAATTACATTAAGTCACAAATTTCAAATGATACCACTTTTAAGAAAAGTAAAAGAGGAAAAAATATTTATTCAATTTCTATTAACCACCTAACTCAACTAAATGACTCTAAAATGTTAAGAAAAAAAAATAGATATAGAGTGAGATGATCTGTGATCCTCACATATTGCCATAGTGCATCTGTCCTTAATCCCAGCCAGTCACGGTGGTCAGTTTTAAGGGACACTGGAAACTTTAATTGAGCAATATCTGGAGTATCTCTTGTGTAGTGAAGGTTACAAAAGCAGACCCGTTGTCAGATTGTTGTGAAATGATTAATTATGCAAATAAGGGTAAATATATGTACTTCAGGACAATGTTGCAGGATCCAATCTGAGTCTGTTGTAAACCTTTGGTCCTGGAAATGGATTCAGATTGAATCCTGACTAATTACAATTACTTATTTATTTATTTTGAGAACCAGTGTGTTATAATGGTTAAGACTTTTAGTTAGAACAGTCACTCCGGGCTTGACTAGAAAGTCCGTAGGATGATCACATATACTATCATTGTTCTGCTTTAAATAATTCCACCAGCTGTTTTATCCCATTCCTTGGGGAATTCTAGATTGACAATTGATCTAGCAAATGAAGATCTGGAATTGCATCTGTATGGTTGATGATTTGAACTTGATTTGAAATGAAGAAGGTGGTAGAATAGCAACAGCACTTCATAGTAGACTCATATACTGCTTTTACAGCTCTCTCTAAGTGGTTTAGAGTAAGCAGATTGCCCTCAACAACATGGGTCCTCATTTTATCTACCTTAGAAGAATGGAAGGCTGAGTCAACCCTAAGATGGTGAGATTTGAACTGCTGAACTGTAACTAACAGTTAGGAAGAAGTAGCCTGCAGTACTGCACTCTAACCACCGTGCCACTGTGGCTCATATTCTCTGCTACTGTTGAAAATGACAAACATATGAATGTTTTTTTAATGAATAATAATGAGGTTAATGGGATGCCAGGATTGTAGGCTAGAGTAGGAAGCTGAGAAAACATTTCAGCAGATGATGTAACAAATTGCTACCTTACTATAGCCAAAAATATCTTGACTCCTACCATGAAATCACCAGCTACTGAGCTCAATTTACCTTTTAATGAATATTATATAGCAATGTACTCAATGCACATTATACTAAGTTCATCTTGAAGCGAGATTTAGATACATTGTTTAGATAGGTATTATGTTAGAAGTATCTGCAACTGCAGTTAAAAGATAACATAAACCCAATAGGGACTGTCACAGAAAGAAGCAATAAAGGTAAAGATTCCTTTGAATTAAGTTCCACTCCTGGGGGAAACAGACACTTCCAGGTAGCAATGTCTTTTTCTGAGATTTACCCCATCCACCCCAAAAAAATTCCCAGTCTTGCCTTTGGACCTGGGATTTCCTGGTGATCTCCAATATAAGCACTAATGAGGCCCACCCTTAATTTTTTTGAAGATCAATGTATTGGCTAGAGCTACCTTCTTATAAAGAGAGGTTGATTTTTAACACTGTGTACAGATGGTGAACAAGTAATTGCTGAAATACATGTTTATTGAAATTTTAAGCAAAAGAAAACCAAGTGAAAACATGCATGATAAAGTTTATTAAAATATTTGAATTGTCTAGGAGCTACCTTCTCCTAAAGACCTGTTGAGTTCAACATTGTATACAAATGGTGACCATGTAATTGCTAAAACATATACTGGTAAACATTCATTGAAATCTGAAACAGAAGAAGACCAAGTAAAAGAATGAATGCTAAAATTTGTTAAACTATTCGGTAATTATTTCATTTATTTATTAAATTATTGTTATTAAATGTATGAAATTATTTATTAAATGTATATGTTGCCCATGTCACTCTCAAGCAAACTCTGGGTGGCTCACATTAAAAATGATAAACATTAATATTAAAATTGTAGCCTACAGATGGAACAATGATAAAATATGTGGATACAAGAGTTTTTTTAAAAAAAAATGATGTACCTTTATGTCATCAGAAAAAGTATCTAGAATATATATAAGAAATTTACATAGGAAAAATGAACAAGAAGGGCGTTTTATGATGTTTGGTAGTGTAACAAAGCTAGAAAATTTTGGATTAATTCACCTGATTCAAAGGTTTCTAAAGATTAATATACAGTGATCCCTCGATCATCGCGAGGGTTCCATTCCAGGACCCCACGCGATGATCGATTTTTAGCGAAGTAGCGGTGCGGAAGTAAAAACACCATCTGCGCATGCGCAGATGGTGTTTTTACTTCCACTGCCGCCCGCCCTTCGCCCGCCCACCCCGTTGCTCGCACCTGGGGTGCGCGCGCGCTTGGGGACACCCCAGCTCCACTTCCCAGCTGGGAAGCGGAGGTGGGGTGTCCCCAAGCGTGCGCGCTTTCCCCAGCAACGCGGGCGCGGTGGGGACACCCTAGCTCCGCTTCCCAGCTGGGAAGCGGAGGTGGGGTGTCCCCAAGCGCACGCGCTTTCCCCAGCAACGCGGGCGCGGTGGGGACACCCTAGCTCCGCTTCCCAGCTGGGAAGCGGAGGTGGGGTGTCCCCAAGCTCGCTCGCGCTGCCCGCCCGCCCACGCTGTTGCCGGCTCCGCTTCCCAGCTGGGAAGCGGAGCTGGGGTTTCCCGCGTGCGTGCCGCCCACCAGCCCACGCCGTTGCTCGCGCCGCCACTGGGGTCTTACGGGGCAAGAGGGGGAAGACCCAGGGAAGCCTCTGCCCGGCGGGGAAACTCCACCATCTACTCATGCGTGGAAGGGCACGTATGCGCAGATGGTGGAGTTTACTTCCGGGTTGAAAACTCGCAATATAGCCCTTTCGCGATGCTCGAGGACGCGAAACTCGAGGGATCACTGTACAGTATATTTGAAACGATATTTTTTTGGGGGGGGGATTGATGGCCAAGTAGTTGGAAAAAAGTTATGGAACTTTGTTGGTATATATAATATCTGCAGAAAGATTACTGTATGACAGAAAAAGGAAAAGATACATGACTGCCCACAATGGAGGGCAAAGTTGACTCCTTTGACAGAGAGACAATATCTACATTGATAGCTCACCGCAAATCCCTTATAGAGTCTGCGGAGAGGGGCGGCATACAAATCTGATTAAACTTAAACTTAAACTTACACAAAAAATGAACTTTATGATTTTGACATTATAGAAAGTTGGAAATATGTGGTTTTTTTGTCTTATAGAAAGAAGAGAGTTATGATATAGCCATACAATAAGAGGAAACATTTGTAATTATACCCATAACAGCTGTAAGGAAGATTGGAAGCAATTTTTTTTTGTATTTTAAAAATCTTTAATAAGCCATAATAAGCAAAGACTGTGAAGTTTTTTCTCTCTCTCTTTCTCTCTCTCTTTCTCTCTCCCTCTCTCATCTATCTATCTATCTATCTATCTATCTATCTATCTATCTATCTATCTATCTATCTATCTATCTATCTATCATCATTTCATAGTCTTTGCATTGTGTGTCTTAAATGATCCCTCTCTGACTCTTGCATCTTAAGAGAGGTGCAATTAACAAAGCACAGCGATACTTTAACAATCAAGTTGTCGAAGCGTGGAACTCATTACCGGACTCAATAGTGTCTACTCCCAACCCCCAACACTTCACCCTTAGACTCTCCACGATTGACCTCTCCAGGTTCCTAAGAGGCCAGTAAGGGGCGTATATAAGTGCACTGATGTGCCTATCGTCCCCTGTCCAATTGTCTTTCCTTATCTCATATGTCATATATATTCTCTCCTTATCTATATCTATATATCTATATCTATATCTATATCTATCTATATTCTCTCCTTATCTCTTATATCATATATACTCTCTCCCTCCCATCTACTTCTCTTCTTTTTACTTTCTATCGTCATATATATTACTTAATGTCTATTCTCTTCCATATGTATTGTATATTGGACAAAGAATAAATAAATAAATAAAAAACATTCATCTTATCAAGCAAAATTTCTCTAGCCATCTTTTTCCATTCTTCAGTAAGATGCCAGACTATTCTGACACCTTTATGCTTTTTACAGAATTATGAGTGTATCATCTCTGGATTCACCAGCATCATGTTACTTCACAGTCACAGGCTTACAACCCCATTTCCTGCCCGGATGCTCTCCCTCCTACACAGTGGCCTCTAAACACCTTATTTCCAGTGGGTTGAGTTTCCTTTCCTGACATCTGCTGTAACTATTCCCTTCCCATTCACAAAACTGGATGATGCCTACTCATTTGCTCAATAATAGCTTATGCACAGGAAGGTGTCAAGTATCTTCTCTCTCTCTCTCTCTCTCTCTCTCTCTCTCTTTCTCTCTGAATGAATTTAGCTGAGAGGCAGAAACACTTATTGTCCTTCTCCCTCATGAAGAATGGGGTAGGTGAATATGCATAATGAGATGGGGGAAGCATGTTAGAGTGCTAATTCCCTCCGCAAAGAAACGGAACAGGTCATCTTTACCCTCTTTCACTATTTTTCCACACAAGGTATTTATTTAGGACACATTTTCCTACTTTGTCTAAAAGATGTGGCTGGGTATTGAAGTTATCCTGAACATTGACATATATTGGGCAATTCTAAATTTTATTCTGTGTAAGGTCACTTGGTTTACGAGCCATGTTTTCCCACCAAGCTGGTATTTAAAACTCGAAATTATTTTCTGTGAGAAGCCTTAATCATTTCCATGCCCTTTAAGAGAAATCCTGAACTTTCAAACAGGCAATTTTTTCCCATTATTCTTTGGTGGAGTTTTCCACCAGACCTCATGAAATGACACACTAATGCACCATAAAACCTTTCCCTAGAGATGGAAAACAAGTGTACCTATTTTCCACAGTTAAAGTGGGAAGAAAATGTAAAAAGGATCATTAAACAGATTGGAAATCAAGTCTTATGACAAACAAATATTTTTTCAGAGAAGATTTGGACTCTTCCTAATCTGACTAGGGTCTCTATATATGAATGGACCAGAGTAGAAGCTTTGGGGCTCCATATTTATCCCAACTGAAATATACCCTTTTCCGTTTTTTGTCTTTTGAATGTAGTAATTCCCTGATAATTTTCCCTTTATCCCCCTGCTGTAAATGTATCATTCTATCCTTTGGCTGTTTTCATAAGAATTTGTTTTTGCAGCTGGGTTCATGTGGACAAATGTACACTAAGGATCTAAAATGATCCTCCACTAGGAATCAATGGCAGGAACAAGTAGAGAGCACTGCTGATGGAGGGCGAGAAGGATGGCCAAAATGGAAACCATTCCCCATAAACAGCTTTTTTTATTGTTCACATTGCATCTGCCCCTTAATCTTAACTAAAGCTCTGGAAGATACTGTGTATCTGTAGCCAAGTCCACCCTATGTTTATTCTTTGAATAGAATAGAAAAAACACTCTAGATAATAGAACCTGTCAAAAAAGCCAACACATTCCTAGGCTATATTAACAGAGAGATAGAATCAAAATTGCACAAAGCATTAATAAAGTTTTATAATGCCTTGGTAACACCACATTTGGAATGTTGCATCCAGTTTAGGTTGCCACAATATAAAAAAAATGATGTTGAGACTCTGGAAGAGCAATAAAAATGATTAGGGAACTGAAAGATAAACCGTATGAAGAATGACTGCAGGAATTGGGATGTCTAATTTAATGAAAAGAAGGATGGACATGACATGATAGCAGTATTCCAATATCTGAGGACCTGCCACAAAGAGAGGGTCAAGCTATTCTCCAAAGTACTGAAGATAGAACAAGAAGCAATGAATGGAAACTAATCAAAGAACAATTAATTTGTGGAATGACTTGCCTTCAGAAGTTCTAGGTGCTCCAAAACTGGATGTTAAAAACAGAAGAGATTGTCAGCCATTTATCTAGAATGGAATAGGGTCTCAACCTTAAGTAGAAGGTTGGGCTAGAAGATATTCAATATCACTTTGTTATTTGGACATTCTTTATTGAAAGAAACAGAGCTATATTCTATAGCTCTGTTGTATTGGTGCTTTAGTGGTGTGTCCCCCCACTCCTGGTTCAATCATATTCAATTCTTGGAGACTATCTGGACAACTCCCTGCAATTTTCTTGGCCATCTTTTTCAGAAGTAATTTGTCATTGTCTCCTTCCTAGGGCTGAGAGAGAATGACTGGCCCAAGATCACTTAACAGGCTTTGTTTCTTGGTTTCTAGCTTGATGCCTTAACCACTACACCAAATTGACTTTCATGTATTTAGTAATCCTGTTTAAATAGCAATGGAAATATATGCAGTTTAAATAAAATAATAGTAATGAATTCTATCACTCTTTAATTCATACTTGTATTGCTATCTTGGCTTTCACTGAAAAAAGAAGGAAAAGATAAAAGTACAATTTCTCCTCTTCTTCCGAACAACAGGCAAGAAGGCGAGAAGGGGAAAATAAAAACCTTAATTATGCCCACATATGGGGCACTTCACAGGGATTATTCAGCTTCCTCTAGGTCAGGAGTTTCACACTGGACAGAAGCCAAGATTAATATTTGAACTAAATCTAGTGTGGAAGCCTAAGTGTTAACAGCACTGAATCAGTAAGTCCTGCATAGTCTTAGAGAAATGTAAACAACATCCATTTACTGCCAGAGGTGTAAAATCTTGGAGGGTCTTATAATTCAAAGACACAAGATATACAGTTTTTTTTTTTTTAAAGCTGCAAAAATGGTGAATATACCACCACTTAGATTGGGGCCAATGAGCAGAGTGTATCTGTGTTTGGTAGACATTTAATATTTTTCCAGCTTTCAAATCCTTCAAGTAAGTTGATACAAACATCAATGAGCCTCTAAAGTGTTATTTTAACAGTCAGGCGATCGGGAGATTTGAACTAGAAGCTGTGAAGGAGACCAAAAGACTATCTGATCATGCCAACAACAACAACAAAGGTTTGCTCAATAATAAACAAATTTATTTATTTATTTATTTATTTATTAGATTTGTATGCCGCCCCTCTCCTTAGACTGTGAGAGCCATGAGTTCAATTTTGTGATTTAGTAAATATCAGTGTGAATGGAAGAAAGGATTGTATGCTGTGCCCATCTCCCTCCAGTCCTATTTTTTATTTTAACATGGAAAACTTCAGATAGTATAACCACAACTCCATAGTTCATGCAATCAAAATCTCCAGTTGTTCTTATGAAATACTCAATGGGGATGGGTCGAAGAAATCAGGGCTCCAGAGGATTATAATTTTCCCATCTAAGAAGAACATGAGGACTTTGACAAGCAAGAACTAGAATTTCCAGATTTTTATTCTCAACTAATGGTTTCAAGCAGAGTTAGTTATTTTGGCTAGTAACAGAAAAATAAATGAGGAGGACTATGAAGATGTAATGGCTTAGTGGGTAGGTAATTGAATATCAGATCTGAGATGACGATGATGATGATGTGCCATCAAATTATTTCTGATTTATAGACGGTCTCCATAATGATCTATTAGCTCTTCAAAGGTTTTCTCTATTCCACTCTACTTTACCCTACCCTATCTTACCATCAGACTTGTTGCTGATCATCTTCTCTCTCCTTCCACCCTTCCCAGCTTTAGAGGCTATTCCAGAGAGCAATTTCCATAAAGTGTCCAAAGGAGGATAACTTGAGATTGGGCATTTGTGTCTCAAATGAAACTCTCAGCTGATTTGTTTGATGATCCATTGGTTTGTTTTCTGGACTGTCCATGATATTCTCAGGGTCTTCTCTAACATAAAAGTTTGACAGTACCTATACTCTTTCTATTCTGTTTCTTCAAAGTCCATTTCCCCCACCCATAGAATGTTACAGAGAATACCTGCATCTTATATGATTTTTATTTTTATAGGTATATCATTTGAGTAACTTTTCCATGGCCTTAATAATTATCTATTAAGCGCTAGTCTGTGTAGTACTTCTTGGCTATATAGAGCGCTGGTGAGACCACATTTGGAATACTGTGTTCAGTTCTGGAGACCTCACCTACAAAAAAATATTGACAAAATTGAACGGGTCCAAAGACGGGCTACAAGAATAGTGGAAGGTTTTAAGCATAAAACGTATCAGGAAAGACTTAATGAACTCAATCTGTATAGTCTGGAGGACAGAAGGAAAAGGGGGGGGACATGATCGAAACATTTAAATATGTCAAAGGGTTAAATAAGGTTTATTTATTTATTTATTTATTTATTTATTTATTTATTTGATTTTTATGCCGCCCTTCTCCTTAGACTCAGGGCGGCTTACAACATGTTAGCAATAGCACTTTTTAACAGAGCTAGGCTATTGCCCCCACAATCCGGGTCCTCATTTTACCCACCTTGGAAGGATGGAAGGCTGAGTCAACCTTGAGCCGGTAATGAGGTTTGAACCACTGACCTTCAGATCTATAGTCAGCTTCAGTGGCCTGCAGTACAGCACTCTACCTGCTGCACCACCCAGGCTCATTTTTAGAAGGTTCAGAAGGGAAGTGTTTTTAATAGGAAAGTGAACACAAGAACAAGGGGACACAATCTGAAGTTAGTTGGGGGAAAGATCAAAAGCAACATGAGAAAATATTATTTTACTAAAAGAGTAGTAGATCCTTGGAACAAACTTTTAGCAGACGTGGTTAGTAAATCCCAGTAACTGAATTTAAACATGCCTGGGATAAATATATATCCATCCTAAGATAAAATACAAAAAATAGTATAAGGGCAGACTAGATGGATCATGAGGTCTTTTTCTGCCATCAGTCTTCTATGTTTCTATGTTTTGTGTTCTGAAAAAGAACATGAAGTGTGTTGGAGAATGTTTTACCCGAATAGAACAGAATGGTTCATATCTCCTTTGAGACTTGTGCTTGGTCTCAGTGACTGAAACCATAAATTGTCCTTTAACTTCAGTTCCATATGCAATCAATTTCACTTCAATTTTGTGACAACACTACACTAAAACTTCTGTAGTTTTTCACAACTGGGTCTTAAAGCTATAAACCGTGTATTCAGATGGGAAAATTATGACTGGCCAGATGTTGCAAGACTGCAATGCACAGGAACTATGGTAATTGTGCCTGAGCAGAGCAGGAGGGTGATAGCATATGGAGATACACCTGATATGAAAAAAATATATATGCATTTGTAGCTTAGGTTTTTGTCCAAGAATCCATGGGGTCATAAGTAGCCTTTTTTCCCTGCACAATAGTTATCTACAAACTGGTTGATTACTTGCTCTCTACATGGGGCTACCTTTGAAAAGTGTTCGGAAACTCCAGATCGTGCAGTTTGCAGTTGCAAGAGCAGTCATGGGCTTACCTAGGTATGCCCATGTTTCACCAACACTCCACAGTCTGCATTGGTTGCCGATCAATTTCCAGTCACAATTCAAAGTGTTGGTTATGACCTTTAAAGCCCTTCATGGCATTGGACCAGAATATCTCCGAGACCGCCTTCTGCCGCACGAATCCCAGCGACCGATTAGGTCCCACAGAGTGGGCCTTTTCCGGGTCCCGTCAACTAAACAATGTCAGTTGGCGGGCCTCAGGGGAAGAGCCTTCTCTGTGGCAGCCCCGGCCCTCTGGAACCAACTCCCCCCAGAGATTAGAACTGCCCCTACTCTCCTTGTCTTTCGTAAGCTCCTTAAAACCACCTTTGTCGTCAGGCATGGGGGAATTGAGACATCTCCCCCGGGCATACACAATTTATGCATGGTATGTTTGTATGTATGTTTGTTTAGTAAATGGGGTTTTTAAATATTTTAAACTATAATTAAATTTGTCATTAATTGTTTTATTCTGTTGTAAGCCGCCCCAAGTCTGCGGAGAGGGGTGGCATACAAATCTAAATAATAAATAAATAATAAATACTTCAAAGTTAACCAGTGGGTTTCCATAGCCAAAGCACATTGGACCTATATCTTCCTGGTTTAAGTTATAACTACTACATATATTGGCTCTGATTGTGTTTCAGAGGCATTTGCTAAAGATTCTTGTCTCTTCAGAAGAACAAACTAAAAAAATCTGTTTCGGCTCTTTGCCAAGAATTTGTTTAGTTTGTGTTTAGCTTGAAGAATGCACAGGCTATAAGATTCTGCATGCAATAAGTACATAAAGAGAAAAATAATGGATACAAACCAATGGTGAGTTATAAGGCCAACATTTGAAGCCTATGGAGAAATGTAACTTGAAAAAAACAAATATAAACAATTTGAATCCAATTTATTCAGTTTGCCAAATTAAATCAATGGTTCAAAATCAGGTCAAAAACTTGAATCACACTGATGAGTCAAGCTGGATCTTCAATGAGTCACAGACAAAACAGTTAATTTGGCATCCAGTATTTTTTCCTACTAATATATTGCTAACTCCCTTGCACATTACTTACAATAAATATTTAACAAGCTTAATCATAACAATAATATTTTTAAAGCAGTTTGATCAATGTGCATCAACAACAAGAGAAAAATTGCCCAGATTTGTGACAGGGAGAAAGCCTACAATAAAACGGAAAGGCTGACAAAAACAGCCATCTTTTTTAATACTTGCTGTTCAAGCAGCCAAGTTAAACAGACAATTAGAGCTTAATGTGCCTCCCACAGACACCAAATATGGGTTTATGGATCCCAGCAGAGCCAACCCAAGACTTAGGTGTATAATGTTTACTTTGGCTGCCTATATAACTAACTCTTTCCAATCCTTTGTTTCTTGACTCCTGTTATACAAATCACACCTACAGGATACTTTAAAATTTGTTCCCCCCTCTCCTTTCTGCCTTTTATTATTTTAATTTTGATAAAGAACCTCATATTGTTACATTTAAAATACTGTTTTTTCATCAACAGGACATTTTGCATATTACTGGCATGTTGCCAAATGTTAAATAACAAGAATATAAACTTACAGTTTTGTCATAGTTCAGGGATTTTTCTCCTTTTATATGGTTTTAGCTTTTGTGTGTTGCTTGCTTCAAAATTCTCTTCAAAATATTTATTACTGAATTGTTGTGAGCAGCTCTAAAAGATCTCTTACTGCTTCAGCCTAATAATACAACTACTTAATAAAGAATAATGACAGGATAAGTATCTGGAAGTCAGATTTTCCTACTGAAATGTCAATGATTAATTTTAGCATTTGGTTTTTACGAGCCAGACCTAAGTTTCACAGAACTGCCTGTTAATTGTGGTGATACTAACTTTTGGTGGAAATTATATTTTCACAACTAAGTAGAACATATTTTAAAACTTTAAAGATAGTTATTGGCTTTAAAATTGAACATGGGCACAGTTCTGTTTTTAAAAGCCACCTCCCAAATCTTTTAAAAACAGAAATGGAGTCTGCTCCAGCTCAGAAAATTTTATAGGCGGCACAGAATGCAGTTGAGTAGGCAGGTCTAGGCTCCCACGGGTGGCCGATGTAACACCACTGTTGTGCAAGCTGCATTGTTCGATGGGTTGCTTCTAGGTCCAATTCAAGGTATTGTTCATCTTTAAAGCTCTTTATGCATGGAATTATGTTACCTGTCTCAGCCAATGGCATTAGTCTACCTCACTTGCTCCAGCAGAAGGTGCATGCTGTCATGTGGTCAAGGAATTTCAGCTGGTGGGATCCAAAGAGCTTTTTCTGCCATGGCTCATGTTCTCATGCTTCTCCAATTGAGGTCAACCGCCACACTCTTGACTTTCCAAAAGGTCTTAAAAACCTGGCTCTGCTAATTGGTTTGAGGCCCTGATGGGGATGCTCCATGTTGGATATGGTTAGTGAAATGATCCCATCTCTATCCATTTGTCTATTGGTTCCTAATTTACCCAATTTTAAATTTTAATGTTTTAATGATTATTTATGGTGTTGTAAACTATCTAGAGTCCCTCAACAGTGATATGGATGGCATATAAATTTAATAAACAAAATAAAAAAACCAAAATAAATACATGTAGGAAGCTTCATTGTTAGCTCCTAACTGAGGTGGGAAGAAAGAGTACATTTACTTTTGCAATGACATGTCATATACCTGAAAACAGCAGAACCTCATGATCATTGTAGTGAAGTTGTAATCCTGTAGAACAATCTTTCTATTCCTTTGTTTCCCCTTTACTCCATAGTTTCATGTGTTATTATGATGTGGTATTATTCTCATCTCTGAAGCACAATGCAACATGCTTTCAAGGAACCAACCAACATTTGTAACCTTGTTAATATTTTCAACATTTTCATATAACATGGCCTGACATAAAAACATGGCAGAAAATAGCCATTTTTAAAGTTCAAATTTTATTGATGCTTGCCTCCCAAAAGAACAAGGGCAGCCTAGAAAAGTTTAACCAGTCCTCTCTTAATTTCTAAAAGAGACATTGTAGTTGACTTAGTTGCAAGGTGATGGGGATTATATAAAATGTAATGTCATAATTAGAAATCTTTACAGAGGATGCTATTCAAGGCTTGATTAAGAGTACTTTACAACTTGGGATATTGCCAACAATTGGCAAATGGAATTAACCTTCCTGGAATTAATTCCAGGGACTATATAAATTGATAGTTGTTAATACAAAGAGAAGGGTAGGATCAACATGGATTTTTCTCCACAGCAGCAATGTTTGCACCAAAGTCAATGCCTTTTCCAATATCACTTCCTACAGGATTAATTCTAAGCTTGGCAGAATCCATGGCAAAGAGTCTAATTCCCTCCAACACCAGCGAGTGCTTGCACTGAGCTTAAAAAATTTGGGCTTTGCATATTCAGAAGTTGTGGGTTTAAGTATGACTCAGAATCTAGTTCTCCATTCAGTTTTGTGCTTCTGTGCATCTTTTGTCAGGGCTTAACTAAATGAAAAAAAGCTCAACAAATGCCATTGGTCATCATTTAAAGAGAAAAGAAAGGAAGGATGTTTGATTTAAGAGAAAATTAATATTTCTAAAAACCAACTAATTTCCACTGGATTTTTTTTAAAGGCAGAAGCAAGATTGTGTGGGCTTCTGGGTGTACAAAAAAAATGAAACAAGTTAGAAATAAGTAGCGATCCTGGCCTTGAATTTAGTGGCACCACAATGAACAGAAAGATACAATTTTCCAACGTTCCGTTTCAGAAAAGAAAATGATTAAGTCATATTATTTATTGGTGGCAGAGTTAAGCAGAATTTTAAATTGTTTTTTTCAAATGGTAGTGTTTTTAATAAAGCCAAACTGTTAATCTTTATTGGAATTTTACCTTCACCTTTAAGATTTAAGTTGAAATGGAAAAAAAGTAATCTTCAACCTTTAATTTATAACTTGCAGAGGAAAATACATACCTACTTGTATTTTGCACATACGGTACTTTGATTTGTTGGGTGTCTTGTTCATTTCAAAAAGCACAAGGCGAACATGGAGAGGGAGTCATGGTGGCTTACGGCAATCTCTTTGGGGACGTCTTTTCATTTGGACCCATTGAATCTACCCCACCAACAACATCTGAAACTTAGAAAATGGTTCTTTTCATCCTAGGGCTTAGAGAACTGATTTTTCTTGTTTTAAAAGTTTCTCTGAACCTTTTGCTTTCCAGTGGTAAAAGCAGCAGGGAGGGTTAAAAAAAAAGTTATTATTGTACCTTGGAGATTAGGGGACTGGAAAAGGCTGCATTGATGTGAATGAACACATTATACCTTTGTTGTTTTGACTGAGGAGAAAAAGGCTTGTGCATTTTAATTTTTTTTTTAAAAAAACTTGATTTGCGAGCATTTATAGAAACATTGTTCAATGCGTTTCTTTAACTGTAACAAATCATAAAGTATTTCTTGAGGGCATTCTTTTTCACGTCTCTCCATCGGGCTTATTTTTATTTATCTCACAAAGTGGAAAGCAGCTTTTGAAAATTTAGGGAAAAAAACACTACTAAGGTCTAATTGCAGCAGCAAGTGTTCAGTCAAAAATATCCTTGGGCAACTTCAGTAATAAGCTTATGATTTTGTCTCAGAGAGCCCATTCTGCTAAGTAGTGTGTAACTACAGAATACTGCGAAAACATGCTATATATGCAGCATGGCTTACTGTACTAGGTACATCTTAAGCACCAGTTTAGATGGCTTCCTATGGGTACGGTCAGGTATGCAGAACCGGTAGAAAAATTTTGTGTCTTTTTCTTTTTTTCCCTTCTGGGCTCTGGGTATATTTTTCCTATCGCAGTAAATGAGGTTGAACGTGTATAATTTTAGAAGAGCTGTGCGTGCGTGTGTGTGTGTGTACATACACATACAGTTTATAAAGTAGATAATATATATATTTGTGTGCCTGTGTGTAATATGTATGTACACATATGGCATATATAGATAGAATTAAATAGTATATTTTGGATGTTCAGTAATAGTAAATAGATAGGGAAATTGTATCTCTTTGAGGTGAGGAGAGGCCAGGCACCCTAAACCTAACCCTAATCCTTGATGTGAGTGACATCAGGTTGGCCACGTTTAAGCCACTCACATGACTTTAAGTCACCCCCTGGTCACATGATCATCAAGCAACTCCCACCTGGTCACATGGCTGGCAAGCCACACCCACAAAATAAGCCACGGCCACAGTGTGGTAGTAAAAATTTTTGCAGCACTTCACTGCATGCTATATTGAGTTACTATGTCCACTCAAACTCTCTCTCCAACTAAAATGCATCAACAGTGGTGTCAGTGCACTTAGGTGTTGAGAACAGATGTACTGTAATGGAATATACAAGAGTAGTGGGCGGAGAATTTTAGTAACCCAATACTTTTCCAGAGAATAGTCACACTCTAGAATCCTTCAGTATACATCAAGTACTTCAGAGGGTTAGCCCTTTACTTTGGTGAAATTCTGCCTATAAGGTGAAAGCAAATAAAAGATTCAGTTCAATTGGATTCCACTGTGTTATCAATGGACTTGAACCTGACAATAGCCTAGGTCTGAGAGCCAGGAGACTTGCATTGGGATTAGGTAATATTGAGATAGATGACAGCCAATCTTTTATTGTAAAATAATATATTCATTATTATAGTAATAAAAATGTGTTTATTATAAATATAATAATAGTTACACGTTTATTATAAAATAGCTTCCTAAGAAGCTGGTGATGCATCATTTCAGAATGGGCATGAGATCATGTTTTAGCCCTTACTCAATAAATCTCTGTCCCCGTTTCCTATATAACTGGTGGCAGAGGTGGGTTTCAGTAGGTTCTGACCAGTACTGGAGAACCAGTAGCTGAAATTTTGAATAGTTCAGAAAACCAGCAAATACCACCTCTGACTGGTCCCACCCCATCTATTCTCTGCCTCTTGAATCCCAGCTGATCAGGAGGGAATGGAGATTTTGCAGTAACTTTCCCCTGCCACACCCATCATGCCACGCCCACCAAGCCGCATTATGCCACACCCACATAATTTATAGTGTTTTTTTTTACTATTAGTGGGCATTATGTAAAAATATATATATATCACACCCACCAAGCCAGACCCACAGAACTGATAGTAATTGATTTTTTTTAATTCCACCATTGATTGGTGGCATGTTATTGTAATAATAACAATGTTATTGTTCTAGCATCAATTATCATATATACAATGTGATCCATTGGAATGAGCCTTGCTCATTGGTGTCATTTCTCTAGATGATGTCATAAGTTCCACATATGAAATGTGTTCCCTGTTATGTCTCAACCTATGATCTGAGAATTCCACACCAAGGTTATGCCAACACATGAATGGTACACTAGAAGGATAGGCTACAAAAATATATGGAAGGGGGAAAATGCTGAGCACTTAGGCTGATTCTCTGCCCTTGCCTTTTTAAAAAAAAATAATGGATAGAAGTAAGCAAGTGAGAGACAGTGGGTAGCAGTTATTTGTGTACTATCTGACCTCTGAACTAGCCAGTGGTGGGTTGCTACCAGTTCAGCCGGGTTCTGAACCCATAGCAAAGGTAAATTAAAACCCATTACTGGAACTAACTGAGCAGAATGCTATGACACACATTCTTGTGGACCTTGCAGTCAAACTACCATATACAACTGACTCTCAAGTACAACATTTCCTCCAAGTTAAAACCAGAAAGTGTTCACAGGTTCCATTGAAGCAGAATGATATATGATGTTTTTAGAAACGGTTGTTCACCAGGGGGTGAAATTAATAGCAGGTGATATTCTCCATCTTCTCCCACTTCTAGCAATGTCATCTGCAATAATTCTTCAATGTCTAATGTCTGGGAGAAGTTTCACCCTATGAAACGCCTGCTGACCGTTGTTTGCATTTCACTTTTTGACCCTCAGGCTTTTACTCAAAAGTGTAAGGTCACTGGGACTGCATTTTGGTTGAAATATCATAATATCCAAAGACCTGGCAGGTTTTCAGCATGTTTGATAATGTTTCTGATCCAAACATCAGGTAGATATAAGGAGGAGGAGGCTGGGCAATTGTCTTTATCTTAGAACAAATAAACTTCCTAATTCCCAAAGAAGTGATTATGTTCAGGGAAAGACCTTTGACTCATTACTATAAAGAGCTATTGACAGAAGCCTTTGAAGAAGTCATAACATCTCGATCCATAACTATAGGTTGTTCTTATACTAAAGGAGAGAATAATATACATCCTGCAGAAATTGTTTGCTTTTCCACTTTAGATTGTAAAGTTCGGGAATAACAGACCAACTACCATTTCATATTGCATTCAATCCTAGCAGTTCTTTGGAATTTTTTATTGTAGTTATTACAAGATTTCAATTAAATGATAATTAATAACACTCACTCATTCAGTCATTCATCTTTTATACTATACTCTTAACCAATCTCCTCCATGTCTGAGAAGCAAACTATAAACAGATATATAATATTAATGTATACCATAGCTAACAAATAGAGAGACATATCATATGTAACTCTCTTTACAAGGAAAAACCAACCAGAGAAATTTATTACTTTTTTTCTTTTTAAATATTATATCACAACACTAGAAATCTGGGAATATCTTTTAAAAAAATACACGAATGAATCAACATCAATCAGCTCTGGAGAGTGCCTTCTTATTAGTCATCTGTTCATTTCCTCTGGGGAAGGACTGAGAAAGAATTTTATTAATTTTTTAATACTCCAGCTTTCATTCCCAAATGAAATGTTCAAAGTGGCTAATAATAAAGACAGACATCTCAATATTATTATTTTTTTAAAAAAAGAAAATCCCATTAAAACGTACGCAATTAGCAAAAAGATGTACTAAACCAACTGAGGGCAAGCTAAGCTTTTATTATAACTTTCTTAAAAGCCTTTCAGGCTTAAGGTTAAAGCACCCCAAGGAACTCATGAAGTTCAGCATTTAGATTTATACAGTATACCACACCACAGTGCTTTACAACCCTCTCTAAGCGATTTACAGAGAGTAAGCATATCGCCCACAACAATCTGGGTCCTCATTTTACCGGCCTTGGAAGGATGGAAGGCTGAATCAACCTTGAGCCTACTGAGATTCTATCTGCCAAACTGTTGGCAGCCAGTGATCAGCAGAAGTAGCTTGCAGTACTGCATTCTACCTACTGTACTGCATCTTCGATTGAAGACATTTTGGGGCTGTGCTTCTTTTTGCGCAAAAGCAGAGCAATAGACCCCTCCCCTTTTCTAAGATGTCTGTAAGAGCCGTGCATAAGTGCACCTTCATTCCTACCGTTCCTGTCCTAATGTCTTTTTATCTTTTCTATCTCTACTTTATACTTATGTTATGTTAAACATACTACAATACAATACTATATTTGTATGACAATTAATTAATTAATTTAAAAAACTGTGTGGTATACCAGTGTTTCCCAACCTTGGCAACTTGGAGATATTTGGCCTTCAACTCCCAGAATTCCCCAGCCAGCATTCGCTGGCTGGGGGATTCTGGGAGTTGAAGGCCAAATATCTCCAAATTGCCACAGTTGGGAAACACTGCAGTATACAATACCTTCAGATTGGGTCAGAGTCTGTTTTTACTTGTTGAAGGACACATTTCAATTCTCATCCCAAATTGCTGTGTTGAATTATTATTATTATTATTATTATTATTATTATTATTATTATTATTATTATTATTATTTATTAGATTTGTATGCCGCCCCTCTCCGTAGACTATTATGCCTCTCATCTATTAATCACAAGGCCTGTATCATCTCGTGTTGGGCATCCTAGTGCTGCTTTGCACTGCCCATGAAAAAGTTTGCCCTATTAGCAGAATTCTGCAGACATCCAAACCAAACTTTTTAACATTAAACCTGAGTAAATGAGAAGAAGGTAAATGGGGAGGTTTTGACACACTTCCCTAGGAAGGTGTCATGGAATTGCAGTTTCTGAATGTCTGTTTAAAGCAATTTCTCTTAATCCGATTATGGGGCTAATTCAGTGGCAATTCACATTACAGGAGGGCTGGCTTAATGGGGCTAAGGAAGGAGCATTAACTTTGAATGTGGGGTAATTATCCTCCTGGGGAAGCAGGGCTGAGTACTAGGCTAGGCTTCCTTTGCAAGTTGAACTAATACCAGCGCAAAGCTTCTGATCAATGAGGCAAGGCGCTCGAGGCTGATCTCCCTCATAGCCCATTTCACCAAGCCTTGTACTCATTAAGGTCTTTGTATGATAAGAAGCTTAGAAGGGTTTCTTCTTTCTGTGGCTCATTCCCTCGCAAATAAGGAGGGATGCAAGGATAAATATTTGTTTCTGTGTTTTTTCCTCTTTCTCTCTCTGCATACTTTTAAGTGGGAGGAAGCCTTAAATTTAAATACAATCATATTGTTATTTTAAACAGGACAGAACTGGAAAATTATTAATCACATGTGACTAATCAAATTAATGGCATGAAGTTAATTAAATGCAATTAAAGTTTAAATTAAACCAAACTTTTCCTTTTTGCTTTATTTACTTTCTTCTCTTGATTCTGCCTTCTTTTTGGGTCATAACTATTGATATAGTATGTAAAGACCAAAGCCCTTCATCTAAAATATCGGTCTAAGGTTTTACTAAGAATTGAGAATAAGGCAGGAATATCTATTCAGATTTCTGTCCTACATACCTTCATGTCTTTCTTACAATCACTAATCAGAATATAGTAATATCTGCAACAAATGGATCAAATTAAAACAGTTCATGGTTAGTTCACTGATGCAATCATGATACACATATTTTTATAGGCAATCTAACAAAATGTGTCCATGTTCATAGGGATAACATCTCACTAGTCTGACAACAGCAACTATACATGGAATAGATAAGAATTATGTGTGTATTTTATTACACCGGGAGTGATCTGATAGGACTTGCATCTTTATACAAATACAATGTAGCAGAATAACTGTGGTTTTGATAGAATCTTTTCCATAGAGACACAAATTTAATTCCTATAGATTTTAAGTAATTGCCCTCAAGAACCACCAAAGCATGATAATGTTAGTGCCCTCCAAAATTTAGGGACAATTATACAATGTAGATCTCACATGGGTTAAAGAAGTCTAACTGCTAAAAAAAATCTTTGGCCTGATATCATCCTTAAAAGATCAGGGCTTATGATTCAAAGTTGGGGGGCAAGCTGGAGCCCTCCCAATCTGTAGAAATAGTAACTTTCAGCATGGTTCTTTTCTATGCTAGAAATCATTGGAATGGGTTTCAGAAAAGCTGCCATAACAGTTGTATAACTCCTAGATTACATTATTTTTTCTCTGTATGATAGAGTACACAAAGTAGAAGGCTCAGGCTGGATAGTTGCTGAGTGACTTTGTTCTGCTTAAATGTCCTTGATCATGAGTTCAGATATACATTTTGCCTCACATTGGTAATGAAAAGCAATTATAAAGATAGATTCCATATCTACAAAATACTTTAGGCACTATTTGATATTTACTTGCAAATCTACAAAATATTGTGGGTTGGCTTTGGTTCTACAGACAGCTATCATACATCATGAATGGGACAACTCTTTTCTTATTGGCTGCACATGGCTTACAGGGACTCTCTGAGCACACCATGAAGTCTAGGGGAGATTTGCATCCCCTTAGTAAATTGATTAATCAACCAGGGAAATAATCAACCAAAATCACTGATACGAGAGGGAGAAAGATGTATTTTGAAGATGTTGTCCCCAGATACTTTGATGAAGACCAGCTTTTCTACTAATAATATATGTGTACAAGAGACGCCTTCATCTTTTCCCTCCTCCCCCCAACAACCACAATGATCCCAATTCCATTCACGATTTAGCTGCCACTGGTAGTTCCCTGTGCAGTTAGTGAGCAGAGTCATCTTAAAACTGTGCTTCCCACATTAACCCAGAAAATATAGCAATATCATTTATAGCATTTAGACTTAGATACCACTTCATAGTGCTTTTACAGCCCTCTCTAAGTGGTTTACAGAATCAGCATATTGCCCCTCAAAATCTGGGTCCTCATTTTACCCACCTCAGAAGGATTGAAGGCTGAATAAATCTTGAGCTGGTGGTGAGATTTGAACTGCTGAATTACAGCTAGCAATTAGCTGAAGTAGCCTGCTGTGCTGCACGCTGCATTCTAACCACTGTGCCATCCTGACTCAGGCATGCATGGATGTATATAGGGAAGGGCTACCAAAATTTTTACTACCACACAGTGGGTGTGGCTTATTTTGTGAGTGTGGCTTGATGGTCATGTGACCAGGTACAAGTGGCTTGCCAGCCATGTGACCAGGTGGGAGTGGCTTGACAATTATGTGACTTGATCAAGGATTTTCCAAGAACCTCAAAACAATACCCATATCAATGGACTCAAAACAAGGAGGTCATCGAATTCACCCATATCCTAGAAGTGAGCAGCTATGGAACAGTGAAATGTCAGAAACATCTCACTTAGAATTTTGAACGCACATTTTGAGCATTGTCATAAAAGTGCCTTCATGATTAAAATGGCCACTCACAAAATAGTCACTTATTCAAAGGCAAAATCTAAAGTGTTCCTTGCTACTTTCACAGCCTAAGTGAACATCCCAAAATACTCCATTCCACATAACATTCTTGACCCTCTTTCCTGCCGACCACCAAACAAAATCAAGATTTCTGGCAAAATATTAGGTTTCTTTTTATTTTCTAGAGTAGGGCTCCCCAAACTTGGCAACTTTAAGACTTGTGAATTTCAACTCTCAAAATTCTCCAGCCATCTATGAAGACCCCTGTTTTACAGAATACTATAGCCATTCGGAAAGGAGGGGGAGTTAGAAACCCAGATGGCATAGAATTAATTCCAGATCTTATCTCCTTATACTTTTCCTAGGCACTTTTGTTTGTAGCAGAATTGCCGGCTTTTGGGGTTTTAAATGCTTTTGGGAAGAACGCAGAGGCTGCCCAAAGAGGACGACCTGCATTATCTTTCAACATCTTTTGGTGCAAATTGGGTGCTCTGGGGTGCTCTGGGGTGGAGCTCCATTTTCGCTATCCCACTGTGTTCCCCACCCCATCCAGGCAGCAGCCCATCCCTGGATGTATATGCGAATAACATGCAAAACAAATGAATATGGTGTGTACCCTGACCACGTCTGTACCCCAAGAGGGTTCAGTGGAACTCGATACAAGCCTCCATGGTAAAGATGCAACTCCTTCACAAATCTACATCTACCACTGTAATGGAAATACAGTTTTAACCAATAAGAAAGAGGCAGCCAGTAGAAAAAATAGAACCAGTAGAAAAAATAGAGTCATTCAGAAAAGTATGAAATCTACAAGGGACGGTGAGTTTTTCTGATTAGCATTCACATATCTGTCTTAACTGAACACTTTGGTTCTTTTTGCAAAGGAGCCTTCTTTCCGTATATTCTTGTGCAGTTTCTTCTTTGAAATACATGTATGCTGTATATCAAAGAAGAAAGGAAGACATTTCTCAGCACTGGATAGATGATATTTCCACGCTGATTACTCTTAGACTAAAATCAGGGGAGGTTGCTCTGCAAAAAAAGTGACAATATCTTAAAAGGAAACAAATAAATGCCTCCTCTTTGATAAGGAGAACCACTAAGTTTTGAAAGGTTACTAGGGGAAATAATAAACAGTAGCCCTGAAAACAGAGAACAGGAGGCAAATCTTTTCTCTAACGCTAATGAAACCTTTAATCTCAGACACGTCTGAGCATCAGATGGCAAGTCAGGAGAAGGTTGCTTTGGATGCAATCAACCATCTGCTTTTTCTCATCCCATTTAAAAAGTGGCATATGCACATATAAAGCTATCAGAGATTATATTGTGCTACATTATGTGGGGCGTGATAGCTCAGCAGTTAGAGGTGCTGAGCTTGTCAGCTGGAGAGCTGGAGAGGTAACAGCCCAGGTTCAAGATCCGAGGTCTATGCAACGGGATGTGCTCTTGTTACTTGCCCAACTCCTGCTCATCTAGCAGCTTGGAAACATCTAAATGCAAATAGATTAATAGGTACCACTTCAGTGGGAAGGTAACAACATTCCATACACCATTAGAATATAGCCATGCCATTTTCTAAATTGTCTTAGGACAATGGCTGGCTCTCTTGGCTAAGAAACAGAGGTGAGCACCATGCCATAGAGTTGGTCACGAGGGACAGAGAAATCTTTATCTTGTATTACCTTAACCTTTACCTCTACATTGCAAATTATCTTTACATCATAGTTTAGATTATATTGTTTTCTAAAACAGGGTAGTTACCACATTATGCAGTTCTCAAAATAATGCACAATAAAGCAACTAAAATAACATGATGAAATGATCAATCAACCCATCAGTTCACAGCTGCTAAATAAACAACTGAGATTGAAGCAGCAGTGGGAAAACTGATTCCATCATCATTGTCATCAATACCATAACCATCACCACCACCACCACCACCACCTCTTAAGTTGCTGCCTTAGCCAGATTGACATCTCAATGTAGAGCACTAATGATAAGAGTGTCTTAGAAACAAGGGAGATGATGTCTTGCCATTTGGATTTGAGATACTTTTTAAGGCCCACTGTCTCCCTTGCTCTAAATATATGTCAGTTTGCCATACAATTGCCTAGTGATTTTGGGAAAAATATACTCAGTTGTATGTCTGTCATTCAATGGCATTGATTGATGGCCATGGTATATTACAAGTCCCACAGCTGCCAATCCTTTCTTCTTCTTGGGCAAGCGTCTTTTCAAACTCAATAATAGAGCAATCTGTTATCTGCAAAAGATCTGAGCCTCAGTCTCTGTCATCTCTAATACATTGGGGAAGATTAACTAGAATTCCCTTGAGCAGTTGCTAATACTATGGGTTTGTCTAACCTAGTGCCCTCCAGATGCTTGGCTTACCCTGGGTTTATTTATTTATAAGGTTTGTTTACCACTTCATTTCAAGCATACTTAAAGTAGCATACAGATAGTAAAAATGCAAATCATTTCTAAATGAATGCAATGAAAACGTTGTATATAACAACAATGGAAAAACAAATACAGCATCCGAAATTGAAATTTGGCACTATTGGTTCTAACTATTAGTTAAAGGAGAGTATCAAATTAGATTCATCACTGTCATCGCTAACATTTCACTGCTTCAAAAGGTAGTATAGCACACATTCTTTTCCATTATCAATCTTTGGCCCTTGAGGGCATGCTAATTCTTCTGTTTTAGGTGATTCAACCAAACATTTCATTTTTGGCATTTTTATTTTTCATTTTTCATTTTCATGGTTGCTTATGGAAGAATGAAGTATTATCCTTATCATATCATATAGCTAATGCTGGAATTGTGTAACTTCTGACATTAGCTGTAGGCCAACCATAGTCCTATTATCAGACAGCTACATTGGTTACATTTTGCTTACAAAATAATACACAGATTCTTCCAGGCAAGATGCTGTGTTATGAAGATGCTATTAGGAAATTTCCCCTCATTTTGGAATTGACTTGATTCATCATCAGTATTTTAATTCTGAATAGTACACTTTATCCATATTAAATACAAGGAACAGGTTAAGAGCTGCCAAAAAGATTTTCCCTGATGGTCTGTCTCTCTCTTTGAGACTTTCCCCCCTAATTCCTGAATTATTGGCACGATAAAAAAAGGGACTTCCTAAAGTCTGACTGTGCTGTGAAATATCTGAAACATGAGTTTCCCCTGTAAGATAAGAGATATTCTAGGATGTTGTTAACCTTGAGGGCATTTTGGCACTATCGCCATCATATCTTGGCATGTCTCGGGGTATGGTACATTAGGCACAATGTTTGCAACCCATTATAATTTCCATAAATTCCACAGAATTAAATGCTCCCAGAGGTTGGCTTTCTTTCTTGGAAAAACATTGAATTAAAAAAAGAACAAAGAAAAAGTTTCTGAAATTGAGGTTCTTTTGACTCTTTAGAGTAAGTTTTAAATTACAGCAACAGTTCACAGCTGAAAGGATGTTGTGATATGTGGATTAGAAAATATGGTCCTGGGAATGACTGTTTTCTCTCTCTCTCTTAAAGCAATGGCCAAAGCAATGGAAACTGCAGTTTAATGTTTCCAAATGTAAAATAATGCACTTGGGGAAAAGGAATCCTCAATCTGAGTATTGTATTGGCAGTTCTGTTTTAGCAAAAACTTCAGAAGAGAAGGATTTAGGGGTAGAAGGTTGTATATTCTGCAGCCATAATGCAAGATCTAAGATACATATTTCTTCCTATGCCATTTATTATTTTATTAAAATATTTTATTAAAATAAAAAGGACAGTCTCAAAATGGATGAACAGTTTGGTCGGGTTGTAGGAAAAGCAAGTAGGATGCTTGGCTGCATAGCTAGAGATATAACAAGCAGGAAGAGGGAGATTGTGATTCCACTATATAGAGCTCTGGTGAGACCACATTTGGAATTCTGTGTTCAGTTCTGGAGACCTAAGCTACAAAAAGATATTGACAAAATTGAACGGGTCCAAAGACGGGCTACAAATATGGTAGAAGGTCTTAAGCATATTATTTTACTGAAAGAGTAGTGGATGCTTGGAACAAATTTCCAGCAGACATGGTTGATAAATCCACAGTAACTGAATTTAAACATGCTTGGGATAAACATATATCCATCCTAAGATAAAACACAGGAAATAGTATAAGGGCAGACTTGATGGACCATGAGGTCTTTTTCTGCCGTCAATCTTCTATGTTTCTCTATAGAAGGTTGTATATTCTGCAGCCATAATACAAGATCTAAGATACATATTTCTTCCTGTCCCGTTTCTTATTTTATTAAAATATTTATATATCATTTGTTATGTAAATCTCAATAACTAACACTAACGATATGGAAACAATTCTGTAAAATGAAGAGAATCTATTTTAAAAGTCACTTTTATTATGAGTTGGGAGCTGGAGATGAAAAAAGAAAGAAAGAAAATCATGAAAAAGTATGATTAGAGCATGTTGAATATATGCTCATATTAGGATCTAGTGTCCTGTATATAACATGACAGTCCATCAGGCATGGACTGTCACAGGGAAGGTCTATCTCCACATTGCCCTCAAGTGGTGATTTGCAAGGCTTAAAAAACATAATAGGACTTCTAGTGAAGAATATTTGGGCAACTGATGTAAAGAAAGATATTCTCTGAACATCATTGATGATTGGGTAAATGAAGTACTTCCTGTTGTATCCTGGAATGGCTACCTTGTAACGCTGTAAATAGTTTGTTCCTCTTTTCCAGCGCTGTCTGAGCCCAAGCAGGAAGTCGCTCCTGATTGGCTCAGACGCGGCCGGCTCTCGCTTTGGCGGGAACCGCAAAAGTATAAAAGAAGCGGTTTCTCCCTGCAGAGCCAGTCGGTACTCGCTGAACTGTCACTTTACATTGCTGAGCTGTCACTTGTTCTCTGAGCTGAATAAAAGTACCGATTGCTCAAAACCCTGTCTCTGGGTCTACTTCACTGGCGACGAACGAACGGAAGAACTTCGCGTGCAACATGGACAAAATCCAGATCGGCCAGGCTCCAGAACTCTTCGATTCCGAGAAAATGACATGGGACGAGTACATGGCCACCTTCGAGATATTCCTCGAGGCGGCGGGAATGCAGGACGCCGGAGCCGATCGCAGACGGGCTATTTTTCTCAACTACTGCGGCGCAGAGATCCGTAGACTTGCCCAAACCCTCACCGAGCCAGAACAAGCAAGAGCCACAGCGTGGGACGTCCTTCAACAGAAACTAGCGAGCCATTTTAAACCAACCAGACCAGCCATGGTTTACCGGCATCAATTTCACATGATGGCTCAGAGAGAAACCGAGTCAATCAGCCAATTCACAACGCGGCTTCGAACGGTACTTGCTCAATGCAAGTTTCAAGACCCGGAAGCTCGCCTTACCGACGCCTTGGTTTTCGGCATGAAGAGCAACTCGGTGAGAAACAAACTCCTCACCGAAGAAGAGCCGACGCTACAAACCGTAATTAAATTAGCACAAACCGCGGAAGCAGCCGACGCAGCGGCAAGAGAATTAAAGGAGCACGGAAGGCGAGAAATCATTGCCAAAATCAACGCCGAGTCTCCCAGCGCCGAGGGAACAGACGACCTCAGCCAGCCGACTAGAAACGGGGACAACTGCCTCCTCCTGCAAGACCAGCCGAGACATCCTAGAGCTACTCACCCAGCCCCCTGGGCGGGCTGCCGGGGAAATCACCAGCGCCATCGATGCCCCTTCCGAGACGCTACTTGCCACCGTTGCAACCGGAGAGGCCACATCGCCATCGCATGCAGAGCAACGGCACCAGAAGAAACGTTTGCCACACAACAATACCAGCGACCTCAAAACCAACCCCCCCAATCGCGAGAAAGGAGACCGTTCCGCAGCTCGGGTCAAAGGAACTACTCAAGCGCTAACCGCGACTACAATAGAGGTAACTCTAAATTTTCCGTGAATAACACGGCAACCAAAAAGGGGGCTAAAATTGTTATCTCATTGTTACTAAATAACCAGCCTTGCTCAATGGAGCTGGATACGGGCTCGAGATATACCATCATGCCCTGGGAAAAATTTAAACTATACATGCCTAATGTGTCTAAGGCTGACTTAACTCAAACCTCATTGGTGATCAGAGACTTCCAAGGGGGGGTAATCTCGGTCCTGGGAACAGCAAATGTACCTATTGCCTTTAAGAATGTGAAATGTACCCTTCCCATGCTTATTGTGACGGGGGCCAAACACTCCCTGCTGGGTCTAGCGTGGATGGAACCGTTGGGGATCGAAATTTCGGGTGTGTGTAATGTAAACTGTGATAATATGCCTAACTTTGTGAAAGAGTTCCCTGAAGTGTTCAGCCCCACCTTGGGATTGTATAAGGGACCCCCTATATCTTTCTCTATCGACCCCAAGGTCCCACCGGTCAGACTGAAACCTCGCAGGGTTCCCCTTCCGCTTCTCCCCAAGCTAGACATGCAGCTGGACAAACTCATTAGTCAAGGTATTTTGGTCCCTGTGGAACAGGGGCCATGGGAAACTCCCATAGTGACACCATTGAAGCCAGATGGCTCTTTAAGAGTTTGCGCTGATTACAAATCAACCTTGAATAAGGCACTCCAACACCACCCCTACCCCATCCCGGTCGTGCAACAACTCTTACACTCCCTGGGGGAGGGGAAAAGGTTCGCAAAGATCGACCTGGCCCAGGCTTACCAGCAGCTTCCGGTCGATGAACAAACAGCAAACGCCCAAACGATTGTAACACACAGGGGGGCTTTCAAATGCACGAGGTTACAGTTTGGGGTAAGCATAGCCCCAGGAATATTCCAGAGCATCATGGAACGCCTATTGTCAGGGGTAAATGGGGCAATTCCATATTTTGATGACATCTTAATTGCAGGGGAAAACCAGGGACAAGTGAACAAAAGAATAAGGGAAGTACTTAAGAGGCTACAGGACAAAGGGTTACGAATCAAGCCTGATAAATGTGTCTGGGGAACTGACAGTGTTGAATTCCTTGGGTATAAAATAGATAAGGAAGGTATCCACCCCACAACAGAGAAGCTGAGAGCAATTAGAGAAGCCCCAGAGCCACAAGATAAGAATGAGTTGCAGGCATTTTTGGGCCTCCTTAATTTTTATTCCGTTTTTTTAAAGCAGAAGGCAACAGTAGCAGAGCCTCTCCATCGTTTACTCCAGAAGGAAGCCCGCTGGACATGGGGGAAAACTGAACGTGAAGCTTTTTCTCAAATAAAAAATTTAATAACTTCTAAAAGTGTAGTAGTCCAATATAGTGCTTCACTACCCATTAGGCTCACGTGCGACGCTTCGCCGTACGGCATAGGAGGAGTCTTAGCTCACGTTCTACCGAATAAGACAGAGGCCCCAATAGCATTCTTTTCAAGAACCATGACCAGCACAGAGAGGAATTATAGCCAGTTAGACAAGGAGGCTCTAGCATTAGTGGCAGGGGTAAAGAAGTTTCACAATTACATTTTTGGGAGAAGCTTTGAGCTAGTCACTGACCACAAACCCCTACTAGGCCTGCTAGCCCCCAACAAGCCCACTCCACCTTTTATGTCTCCAAGACTAATCAGATGGGCCCTTTTCCTCTCAGGGTATCAGTATGAGCTCACCCACAAGGGGGGGAAGGAAATCAATCATGCAGACGGCCTCAGCAGATGCCCCATAGCAGACTTGGTAGAAGACCCTGTTCCTGCCACAGATGTGCTAATGATAGAACTCGAGGAAAACCCACTAACCACAGCAAAAGAGGTAGCTGCACACACGCAGCAAGACCAAATCCTTAAACAAGTGGTGAACTGTGTTCTAAAGGGATGGCAAAATGATATTGTTAAACCTGAATTGTGTGATTTTAAGAACAAAAGGCTTGAATTATCATATGTAAAAGGTTGTTTGCTGTGGGGGGATAGAGTGATCATCCCCAAACGCCTAAGGGAAAAGGTACTCAAAATGTTACACGTGGGCCATCCTGGGATTGTCAGGATGAAGAGCCTAGCAAGGGGGCATTTATGGTGGCCAGGGCTTGATGCTGATATTGAAAGTTGGGTTTCCAAGTGTGACCCGTGCCAAGAGTCTAGGCCCAGTCCCCCCAAAACAACTCCGGCTGAGTGGGAACAGCCTGCTGGCCCTTGGTCTAGGATCCACATTGATTTTGCTGGCCCAGTGGGGTCTCAGTACTTCCTAATAGTGGTTGATGCTTTCTCCAAATGGTTGGAAATAATAGCAATGAACAACATAACCACAAGTGCCACTATCAAGGTATTGAGCAGACTGTTTGCATCCCATGGTTGCCCTGATCTATTAGTGTCTGACAATGGACCACAACTAACAGCCAGGCAATTCGAATTATTCCTAGATGGCCTAGGGGTCAGACATGCCCTCATCTCGCCTTACTCGCCCTGGGCTAACGGGTTGGCAGAACGTTACGTAAGGGTGGCAAAGGAGGCATTGCACAGGTCAGGCCCTGGAGATGTGCAACAGAACTTGGACCAATTCTTATTAACCCAGCACATTACCCCTAACTCGCACACACATGTAAGCCCTGCAGAGTTATTGATGGGGAGAAAGTTGAGGTCACCATTAGACAGGTTAAATCCAAGGTTCTGTGTGAATAATAACCAAATGTGCATGAAACCAGAAAGAGAAATGTATTTGGGTCAAAATGTATATGTAAAATGCTTTGATGGAAATGTAAACTGGATGAAGGGAATTATTGTTAAGCAAAACGCACCCAAGACTTATATTGTTAAACTGGAGGATGGTCGTTTGTGGAAACGACACATAGACCACATTCGGAAACGTACTGAAAACCAATTGCAACAACCCGCTGACTCGGACTCTCCCCCTTCAACAGACTTTTGTACATTGCCCGAACTAAGAAACACGCAAAGAGACTTATCGGGCCAGGGGGAACCATCCAGCGACGCCGAGCCATCCTCGTCCTCCGAGGCCTTCGTTGGGCCCGCCAGGCCAAGTCCGCCGCACCGGGAGAGCAGCGGCGAGCCATCCTCCACAGTCAGTGGCGAAGGAGAAAATGGACTGCGCAGGTCAGCGCGAGAGCCTCGAAGGCCTCACCGATTGGACGACTTCGTCACGTGGCTTTCTTGATGGATGAGTCCAACTATGAGGGGAGGGGTGTTGTATCCTGGAATGGCTACCTTGTAACGCTGTAAATAGTTTGTTCCTCTTTTCCAGCGCTGTCTGAGCCCAAGCAGGAAGTCGCTCCTGATTGGCTCAGACGCGGCCGGCTCTCGCTTTGGCGGGAACCGCAAAAGTATAAAAGAAGCGGTTTCTCCCTGCAGAGCCAGTCGGTACTCGCTGAACTGTCACTTTACATTGCTGAGCTGTCACTTGTTCTCTGAGCTGAATAAAAGTACCGATTGCTCAAAACCCTGTCTCTGGGTCTACTTCACTTCCCAATGTTAAATATTAGGGGATAATGGGTGTTCCAGTTCCTCCTTCTTAGTTTCAATGAAACTGTATCTGAGCACAAAGCACAAAGAGCAGAAGTTCTCCTATGCAGTATGTAGACTGATTGCTGTAGATACCAGCCAGACCTTTTATGTGAATTGGTAATTATGTTCTAACACTATCCCAGCAGTGGTGGGTTCTGGATAATTTTGCTGCCGGTTTGCTCAGGGCTGCACCAGGCATGTGTGCACATGCTTTGCACGAGTGCGCCCCCCACAGTCAATCAAAAATTAGCTCCTGTGCATGCGCAGAAGCAAAATCAAACATGGCGGCACCCATGGAATGGCACTGACAGAACTGGCTATCACCAGTTTGCTAATGGTTCTAAAGAACCAGTTAGAACCAGTAGTAGAACCACCTCTGTATACCAGCATGCTACCTAAATTACCATACCATTTGGCACTGACCTTTCCCTTCCAATGAAGTTTAGTATATATTGGTATATTACCGTATTTTTGGAATATAAGACAAAAAGATCTAGACTCTGTTTCTGACTGGTCTAACAAATGGCAACTCCAAATCTCAACCAGCAAATGCTCTGTCCTACACATCAGCAAAAAGAATCAGAACTACAAATACTAACTGAACAAACAAATTATCACAGATAACCCCCACTCGGTTAAGGACCTTGGAGTACTAATAACAAAAGACCTAAGCGCCAAAGCCCACTGCAACAACATCACCAAGAAAGCTTCAAGAGTTGTTAATCAAATCCTACGTAGCTTCTGCTCTGGCAATCTCACACTACTTACCAGAGTTTACAAAACTTTTGCCAGACCCATCCTAGAAAACAGCTCATCTGTTTGGATCCCATACTGAATCTTGGACATTAACACCATCGAAAATGTCCACAGATACTTTATCAGAAGAGCCCTTCACTCCTCCACCCGAAACAGAATACCCTACGAAACTAGACTCACTATCCTGGGTCTAGAAAGCTTACAACTACGACGCCTTAAACATGATCTAAGTATTGCCCACAAGATCATATGCTGCAATGTCCTGCCTTTCAACGACTACTTCAGCTTCAACCACAACAACACAAGAGCACACAACAGATACAAGCTTAATATTAACCTCTCCAAATTGGATTGTAAAAAATATGACTTTAGTAATCCAGTTGTTGAAGTGTGGAACTCATTACCGGACTCCGTAGTATCTTCCCCTAACCCACAACATTTTACCCTCAGACTATCCACAGTTGACCTCTCCAGATTCCTAAGAGGTCAGTAAGGGGCATGCATAAGTGCACTAGCGTGCCTCCCGTCCCCTATCCTATTGTCTCTCCTATATCTCATATCTACTATTCTTCTATTCTAATCCTCTTATGCTACTCTCATAATATCCTTCTATTCTCTAATTGATATACTCTATTCCTAAATTTTCACTTCTATTCTTTCTCTAATATATGTTACTCGAGTATAACCTCTATAACCTTCATTGTGTATTATTGTATATTGGACAAAATAGATAGATAGATAGATAGATAGATAGATAGATAGATAGATAGATAGATAGATAGATAGATAGATAGATAGATAGATAAAATAAGCTTTGACAAGGGGCAAGAACACGCCACTCCCAAAACTGTTGCCCAGAAGACTGAAGAGACTTAACAAAACTGTTGCCCAGAAGACTGAAGAGACTTAACCAGGCTTTATCCAAGAATTGCACACAACCAGATGGAAAAAGGGGAGAAAACAGTATTAAGCAGTGGCAGCAAGAGTGATGTTATTTTTTCCAAGCCTATCTCAAAGGAAGCGAATGACTCCAGAGAGCCCTGCTGTTGTTGATTTCCTACAATGGATGCAAGTATTGCTTCCAATAACTTTAAAGTAACCTCATGCAATATACAGCATGTTGTGATTTTGACAAAGGGTAGAACAGTGGGAATAGATCTCTCCAGAGCAGTTTTGTTTGTAAAAGACACTTCTTCTTAATAAGGCATTTTTGTAACAAAACAAAAGTAATTTGGAACTATAAACTTATTGTTGTGGTGTGATTTCCCACCCTGCAGCCCAGTTGAAATTGCTAGAAGTGTACAAAATCTTTGGTTCTGGAGAAATATATTTATGAGATACGTAAAGATATGTTTATGCCTTTATGGGAGTTGATGTCCATGAATCTTAAACTTGTCAAGGTTGGAGATCCCTGCTCTAGGGAAGCTTTCTTTCACTGCATCCAAATTTGGTCATGCATTGACAGCTTAGCAGTTGTTTGTGGAACTATGTATGGGAATGATTGAGAAGCATATACCCAACTCACAGCCAGACAAAATATGCATAATATACAGTACCTGCATATGAAAATACATGCAACATGGGAAGAGTGCATTCAGACTTGACGAGAAAAGGCACCAGTAATATGTGTATAGAATCACTTTATATATGTGCAGAAATTGATCTGTTTCTACCCTGGTACCTAGGGGCTCTGCTACAGAGGAATATCAGAGTTATTCCATCTTAGCTAGCAGATATAATTTGAGATACAATTGCTTTGTTTTTCCTGTAATAGAAATATTGAAACAACAGTGTTTTGGCTGCCAGAATGCCTGGGAAATATACCTTTTCCAGGATTTTTTAATGCTGACAGGATTAACCAATCATTCATAAAATTAGGTTTCCCAGGACTTATTTATGCTAGCCTTCTGCTAAGCACCCTAAGGCAATACTTTTCCCATGCACAGAATCAGTCACTGAATACTAAGATGTCACAGAAAGCATCTTTGCCAAGGTTCTAGGTCTGTGTGTAGAACTCAGAAATTTCCAGAAGTGAATTCTAGCATCTGGTGAATCGCATTTGACTTGTATTGCAATCGAAAATTAAGAATTAAGAAGTATAAACGCCAGCTATATCACAAATCTTAACCAGAAAACAGGTAGAGTTTGTTTTACTTTACATGCATAATTCAAAATGCTTGAATTGCAGATAGGAAAGGACTAGCAGACTGGCAGAATATCAGTTCAGGTATTTTAATATTTTGGCTCAAAATAAGAAAAAAGATGCAAAATGAAGGCTTTCTGGGCTTAGTAAAAAGTGTTGCACATTTTATTTTCTAGACAGGCAACTGGAATGTACTTTTGCCAATTCAGATTTCTCTGCTTCCAGAGCTTTATTTTAAGCGCATAAAACCAAGAGTAAGGGTCAGAAAGCCTAAAGCAAAACGAGTCTTTCAACCATAAATGTGGTGTTGCATCCATATATTTGAAGCTTTTGATTTAGAATTTATTTAGAATAAAAAAGAAAAGAAAACCTCTAAAGTGGCACCAGCTGCACAAATCCCATAAGCCAGACTTTGCTTTCAATTGTTATCAGCAAATGAACCACTCTAGGGTGGGTTCCAGCCATCTCTAAGATCCCTCACCTCTAGCGCAGCGTACAGCTGAGTCAACAAAGGGAGGCTCAGCTAAGAAACCGTTTTAAATTCCAAAAGGAGGAAGCCAGCAAGCTGATTCTCTGGCACCGATGCGTCATATTCTCTAAAGTGCATTTAAGTAATTCTATATTTTCAGCTTAATGGTCCTGCAGGCTCCCATTATTTAGATCAGGCTTCCCTTCTCACAACTTGGGGTTCTCCAGAGGAGTTGGATTTCAACTCCAAATGCACTGAGGCTAGTGGGCATTAGGAGAGATGGTCTAACAGAATTGGGCTGCTTTAGATGGTGCTGTGCATTACTTCCATCATTTCAAAATGGGCTCAGCCATATCTATTGGATTTAGTGAACTGCCTGGAATTTGGGTGCAATGGATTTCTTTCTGCTTGTTCCTGTTCTAAATACTCCTGGAGAACAAAAGATGAAGGGCTGTTAAGATTAAAAGTGAGTAAGGTTATCCCCATCATCTGAAAAGGACCCAGAGTTGACCCTGACCAGTCAGCGAGAATAATAAAAATAGAGTTGGAAGGGACCTTGGAGGTCTTGCAGTCCAACCCCTTGGTCAGGCAGGAAACCCTCTACAATTTGAGACAAGTGCTTGTCTAGCCTCTTCTTAAAAACCTCCAGTGATGAAGCACCCACAACTTTTAAAGGCAATTGTTCTCACCGTTAGGAAGTTTTTCCTTAATTTCAGGTTCCTTCTCTCCTTGATTAATTTCCTTCCATTATTTCTTGAATGCAATAATGGAATAGTGTGATAATAATTCATTGGCGTCAAAGAACCAACATTCCAAACTTGTTCCTCCTTTGGGGTTGTATTTGCTTTTGCCACTCCCAGCTAGTCAGGCTTCTAGCAGCAGTCTTAATTCCTGGAAATATGAAAAAATGTACAAATGATTTTGGAGAAGAAATGAATGAGCCATTGCTGCTGCTGCTGCTGCTGCTGTTGTTGTTGTTGTTATGTTGTTGTTGTTGTTGTTGTTATGTTGTTGTTTTTTAACCATACAATAGTATCCAACTCTTGGCAACTTTATAGGCATGTTCTTTCCATGTTAGCCTGCCAAGCATAGTTTCTTTCAATTATTGGATTTTCATCTTCGTATCAATTTGAATGTTATCAAGCCTGTGATCTTTTGCCCCTTCTTCTTATTCCACTAACTAGTCCTAGCATTGACTATCTTCAATAAATTTGCATGCATAATATGGCCAAAGTAAATCTGACATGATTCCTGTTCTAAATATTCCTGGAGAAAAAATGAAGCGCTGTTAAGATTGAAAGTGAGTAAGGTTATCCCCATCATCTGAAAAGGGGAAACAAAAGGACCCAGAGTTGTGATTTTGGCTGTTAGAGATGTGTCTGGCTTTATACTATTCACCAACTCTCTATTGGTTGCTATGGGTGCCCATGATATATGCAATAGTTTATGTCAGAGTGAACCATTAAGGGAGGAGAAATAGAAACTTGGTCCTGATAAAATGGAAAGCATAGGGAAGAAACTCAATCTTGATCCTGTTTAGTACAAGATTGGACATAACAAAACTCTGATAGGCTGTCAAATTTCTGTTATTATACCCTTCAACAATAAAGAGACACAGTTTAGGGTAGTTGTTAACACTGTGAGTTCTAGTCCTGCTAAAATAGTTGGGTGACCTTAGGCCAGACACTTTTTCTCAACCTTAGGAAGGAGGCAAACCACTTCTGAAATCTCACTTAGAAAAATGCAAAGACTTGCTCAGGTAGATACCAGGAATCAATGCTGACTCAAATGCACACCAATCCAATAGCATTTCTGGAATCCACGGGGTACCTGTTTCATGATTGAAGGGTTTGACATCAAGTAAAAAAAGCAAAATGAAGAAGCAATGAAAACAATCCTGGGCAAAGTTTCCACACTCTGGAGAACAAGGAAAGGGAGAAGTAAGAGATCTAGAGGGTGAACTCTTCTACCTAAAGAAGCAAGATTTGAACCAACTCCTGTCTTCAGAGTAGACTGTATATCTAGACAGGTAAAACAAATACAACATTTTTAGAACAAACTAAAAATGTGTGTGTTGGGGGGTATTTCAGTCCTTGCTTCATTCCTTTTTTCTTCAGTATCAATGTACAACTTCTTTAAACATGTTTTCAGGAAAAGGTAAACATGCTATTGTGCAATGTAGGCATATTTATTTATCTATCCATCCAATTCCTTGAGAATTTTATGCATGTTGGTATTCATTTCTTTGTTTGGAAAACTTGTGAGATGATACAATACTAGAAAATGGTTTGCAATTGATTTATGGAATGTACGTTTATTTCTTTATCATAATGCAAGCTACACAAAAATATCACTTCTTATTTGGAGCAAAGGATGAATGCTTGAAGACTCACCAGAATGGGTAACATATCAACCGATAATTTAAGGTGGATATATAGGGTACCTCACTTCAAGCCAGGCTTACTTTGATCTGTAAAAATCGAAATGCCAGCGGAACAGCAATTTATTGTAAATCTCAGTCTGTCGCTCAAATGCAACTGTCACATTTAGTTAAAACAACATGCTTCTGTTTATTTTATTCAATGGTTTTAATACTTTCATAATCCCTTCCATTTTCCCTGACTAAGCCTTTTCCCTTCTTTTAAGATTATCTACTTTACTCAAAGTCTCATTGATTTTGCAGGATTCTATTTTTAAATGTATTTAAGGTTGAAGGCAAAGCTATTTTGCAGAGTTAATGGAAAATGCATATGTTCATACAAAAATTTTAGAGCATCATATCCCACCCTGCAAAATTCTCATAAATATTCTAGTTCTATATATTCTAGTGGTAGAGATAAGAAATTGTCCTTTATTCTTTTTGGGACCAGTTTTGACTGTATATTTAAAGCTGGGTTGAATATACCAGGGCTTGAGAGGAAAATGGCCTATTCATTGAACTTCCAGGAGAATCTTGGTTGTTATACAATACCAAGGATGGCTAACATGTTTAATATGTTCTTCAGTTCAGTCTTTGTCAACAGTAATGACTACTACCCACCCATTTCCTAGTCATACCAAAACAAATTGTAATGATTTACTACATATTGATTTTACAGTAGATACGTTGAAATGGCACTACATAACCTAAACCCACCTCTAGTATTGGCCCTGGTGGATTATGTGCCTACCTTTTGAAAAAGCTTGTCACTGCCCTAGCTGAACCTCAATGCACAATCTATGAGGTATTCTTCAGGGCCAGATCCTTGCCCGACCAATTGTCATTAACCATGGTTATGCCCATCTTTAAAAAGGGAGAGCCTAGTCTAGTAGAAAATTACAGACCAATCTCACTGTGTTGCATCATCTGTAAAGTTATGGAATCAATTATAAACCAATCCATCACCCCCCCACTTAGAGACAAACAACCTCCTATCTAACAAGCAGTTTGGTTTTAGAAAAAATAATTGTTCTGTAATCTGTAACTCCTACACTGTAGAAACATTTGGACCACACATCTTAACCAGGATAAAGTAATAGATGCACACACATCTTAATCAGGGTAAAGCAATAGATGCAATTTACATAGACTTCTGTAAAGCCTTTGATTCAGTGATGAATGACAAACTACTGTTGAAATTAAGATTTTACAGCATCTCTGGATCCCTACACAAGTGGATAACTATGTTCCTGTCTAGCAGCAACAAATAATCAAAATAGGGGGGGCACCTGATAACAATGGTGTCCCCCCAAGGCAGTATTTTAAGACCCACACTCTTTCTGCTTTATGTCAATGACCTATGTGATCATATTAAAAGCAGCTGTGTCCTCTTTGCTGATGACGTAAAATTATTTAACAGGCCTCCCTCTTTTCCCCTTTTGCCAGTATTCCAGTTTAAGTTGACATTAAGTTGTGACTTAATTGGCTTAATCCATCTTCTCCCACAGAAGCAATTGTGGACTAAGTTCTAAATAGGTATTAACCTCACATTCTTTCTACATGTTCTTATCCTTCCTTGACAGGTCCATTTGCCAGATAAAATGAAAAGCTTTATAGAGCAATAGCACTTAGACTTATATAGTGTTCTATAGTGCTTTATAGGCCTCTCTAAGCAGTTTACAGAGTCACCATACTGCCCCACACAATCTGGCTACTCATTTTACCAACCTTGGAAGGATGGAAGGCTGAGTTAACCTTGAGCCACTCGGAATGGAACTCCTGGAGTGAGCAGTGAGTTAACCTGCAATTCTACATTCTAACCACTGCACCTCCACGACTCATATAGTTGGTTGCCAGTTGGTACTGTTACTATGTGTGGGCACCATCTCTTTATATTTCCTTAATCAAGGGAGGAAAAGTTCTCTATTTCCTTTTGAAGAGAATTTTCAGAAATGCATTTTTGTAAACAGAATGTCATCACTATTCATTGCTGATCTTGGGTGCTGTTAGATAAATAGTCTTCTATTTCATAAACACCACAAAATTCCTATTTACCGTAATTTTAGGACTATAAAATGCTTGTATTATAAGATGCACCTAGATTTTGTGGAGAAAAACAAGAAAAAAAAATTGCCTCTGCCTCTGCCTTTGCCTTTTTGCAGCAAACAACCTGGTCAGCTTCAGCACAGCCTGATTTAGTACAAGCAGCTGATTGGAGGCTGGATTTGCCTCCTGGAATCTACATATCAGCTGTGCCAGGCTGCAGGGATCACCATCACCCATCATCGCCATAGCTGCCCATCACTGCTGCTGCCTAGTGCCATCTCCACAGACACCATTTTTAGCCTCCATACATCCCATTTTTGGCTTCTGTGCATCTCATTTTTGGCCTGTTCCAGGCAGTGGGGATCACCGCTGCTGTTACTTATCCCTGCTGCCTGGAACATGGAGGCCAAAAATGGGGCACATGATGGAGGCAACAGCGGTGATGGGCAGTGGCAATCCCTGAAGCCTAGAACAGCTGATAGGTGGTATTCTGGGAGGCAGATCCAATTGCCAAACTGCTGCTCATCTAAATAAGACTGTGCTGAAGCTGACCAGTTTGTTTGTTGTAAGGAGGCAAATTGCTGGGAAGCAGAGACCAAAGAATGGGGGCTGGTGGGAGGGTGGGGCTTCGACAATATTGAACAGGACTCTATAAAATACACATACATTTCTACCCACTTTTGGGGGATCGGAAGTGCACCTTGTTCACTGAAAAATATAGTATATGATTTGATTAGTTTTTACATACAGGAGGGTTAAGTTTTCATATTATCAAAAGTTAACCTGAAGCAAGTGTTTCATTTGCAAAGCTTTTCACACCATCCAGGTTTATTAACAGTTTCATGAATTATTTCGAAGAAGGACCTGGTTGTCTCTGTGCTATACCAGTCAGCTCTATATTGAGCAATTTTTTAATTAGAACTTTCATTTTGTTCATATTTTCCCAAATTACAAAGTAGTATATTAACTTTCTCAGAGTTAATCTGTTTCCCAGACTCTGGGTTTCTCAAATTAGGTGGTCTTTTAGGGAACCCACTTATCTGGCCAAGCACTACTCAACATGAATTATTTATGTCTATTTATCTGTATTTGGACTACTTCTGTATTCTGAATCTCTCTCTGGTCTGTAATTCATAAGTGAGTTTTGGTGCTCTAGGGAATCTAATAATAATAAAATAATAAAATATGAACTAGAGCTAAGCATTTATGTTCCCCTGAAATTTCAGAGCTGTAAAAAATAATCTAATAGCTTTACAGGAAAAAAAAAATCTTTCTATCCTCTTTTTCTTATAGATGTGCTTACAGGATAGATTATTATATTGGAGAATTTTACTTTTTCTATGTTTAAAACCACCCCTCCCTTGGCTGGCTTTCAGATCTGTTTATGGGAATTTTAAAGTATTACATTTGCAGTGCCATTTAAATTCCTATTCATCGTTATGATCAGGTGAAGCTAATTCCCATCTTTTAAAAAGGAAGAAGAAGAAAAGAACATATTTGGTTTTATTTCCTTTTGATAAATATTAAAAATTGCAAGAATGCCTTTGAATTGGCACTTACTGCTTGCTAGAATTGGCTTGTGTTATATTTGTGGGTTTAGAAATAGTCTCTAATTGGCAAGAAAAAGCTTACATTTTTTTTCAATGAGGTTTGAGGGATGCAATAAGGAAATGGCAGCAGATGCAAAAATAAAATAAAATAAAATAATGTACCACATTAGAAACTATTGGTTTTGTTTACTGCCTTATTTTTCTCCTGTTTTTCAATGTCTTTTTTACTTGTTATTCCTTCCTTGCTTGGAATAGTTTGAAAAGTCTCAAAAACTCTTCTGGTATCATAAAACTAACTAATTAATATTTGCATAGTATTCATAAATCTCAGTGCATTTCATCAATTGCAAGTAAACTATGATGCATTAACACTAATAGGATAATAAGTTGTTTAGTCTTTAAGGTGCCACAAGGATATTTTTCCTTATTTTTTGCTGCAAAAGACCTATATGGATTCTCTTCTGGAAACAGTTGGGAAGCCTGATTTCAAATGAATTTATTAGAAAGATACTTATAGGATTGAATTGACATGTTTAAATGAAATTTGTAATGGAAGTGTTTTTTCCTATAAGATCAAAACTCTGTAAACTCATCATGATTGGACACAATTGTATGCAGTCCAATAATGTTGAAGAGAAGATAAGAGAAGTTAATCTTAACAATGTGTGGAGGATTTTTGAAGTGGAGAGGGTAAGGGCACTCCCAATGCACAAGAGATAGGTATAGAAGTAAGATTGCATAACAAATGGCTCATCTTATGAATAGTGAATTGGTGTTTGTTCTTTAATTCAGTGGATAGAAGTCAGATCTGATAATAGCAATGGCACTTAGACTTCTATACTGCTTTACAGTGCTTTACATCCCTCTCTAAGCAGTTTACAGAGTGAGCATATTGCCCCAACAATATGGGTCCTCATTTTACCCACCTCAGAAGTATGGAAGGCTGAATCAACCTTGACTTGGTGAGGATCGAAGTGCCAAACTGCAGTCAGCAGAAGTAGCCTGCAGTATTACATTCTAACCACTGGGCCACCAAAGCTCTAATAGACTCACTGATTATTGACTCAATGGCTGTATGCTTCATTCTGAACTTTTTCTAATTTCAGAAGCAGGAACAAAATCAAAGGGGTTAAAATATAGAAAGGTACCATATCTGTGGTTCTGTACCAGTGATGGGTTACCAAAATTTTTACTACCACACTGTGGGCGTGGCTTATGCATTTTGTTTCAACATCTTTCAGTGAAAATTGGGTGCTCTGGAATCGAGCTCCAAATTTTACTACCGGTACTGCGTTCCTGACCGTACTCATAGGAGCCCATCACTATTCTGTACAGTTCTGGACCATGGTGTTTTATAAAGGCCCAGAAAAGCTGCAGGTTATTCTGCACAATGGCTGTGCAGAATTTGACTGTGCTATCTTCATCCTGGGGTTAATGTGCTTCTCTAGTTTTGTTCTTGCAAAAGTACATGTTGGCATAAACCATTGCTATGGCTTAATCTGGTTGATTTAATGCTAATCACAGCCTGTTTGCAAGCTAATCCTCTTTCTCAGCTCATCCGTCTGTAACATAGATGTAGCATTTTTCTGAAACAGTGCTAAAACTGTGTTCAAATATAGCCCAGTTGAAAAGTAGAAGGTTTAGTGTGATGACTTGGGGAGGGGGGGGAGCAATCATTACTGGGTACTTCTTCCTTACTAGTGCTGTTTGGGAATGGCAATTCTGGTAGCAAATACCAGCAAATCTCCTTGTGGTTTGCAGTACCCAGAGATGAACGGCTATTGTGAATGCAAATCATGCATTTGGTAGCATCATCGGTGCTACCAAAACTGGAATGGAATATGAAAAATGGCATTGATTCTACCATTTTCCATACAGATGACATGAATAACTGTGGAGAATTGCATAAACAGGCATAGAACTGGAACTACTAAGCAACAGCACTTAGTCTTATATACTGCTTCACAGTGCATTACAGGCTTAAGTGTCATCATAGTGCACCCAACAATATGGTTCTTTATTTTACCAACCTCGGAAGGATGGAAGGCTGAGCCAGTCAAAAACTGAATTCTTGAAGTGAGCTGAATTAGCCTGCAATATTGCTCTGGATATTGGCTCTAGAAGCCCTTATATATCAAGCTATAGTTGGACTTACGCCTGCGGAGAGGGGCGGCATACAAATCTAATAAACAAAATAAATAAATAAATAAATAAATAAATAAGTAAGTAAGTAAGTAAGTAAGTAAGTACGTACGTACGTACGTACGTAAGTAAGTAAGTAAGTAAGTAAGTAAGTAAGTAAGTAAGTAAGTCCTGGGAAATAATAGTCAATAGTAAAAACAAAGCAAAAAAATGCTTCTGCAAAATGCTTTGTGAGTAAAAGAGGCAGGTTAAGCTAGAAGTTTTCTCAGATGTAATTGCCGTTAAATATACAGCCCAGGCAAAAGAATGCTAAATCTAAAACACAGATCTAGCACTCTTTTAAAGACCCAAAGAGTACCTGACCAATGGAATGAAAAGCATCAGTCAGGCATTACACAAGGACATACTTCTGTGGAAGATAAACTTCATGGTTTTCCTATGACTCAGACCAAAATGAGGGGCTAAATGCAGTGGCTGTAGACTATAGGACCATGCTGGCTAACCTATGGCATGCATGCCACTAGTGGCATGTGGAGCTCTCTCTGCAGGCACGTGAGCCATTGACCAGCTCAGCTCCATGTGCGAGTGCTTCCTGCCATCCAGCTGATTTTCAGGTCAGACAAGCTCATGCTTTCTCCTGACTTTCTGCAGCCCGTGCCTTCCCAGATCTCTGGAGTTTCCACCCCAGCACTATTTGGGTACGCAAGGCTTCCCCCCTTTCCCAACTCTGTTGGGGGTTGGGAGACTTCCCCATCTCCCAGGTCCATTTGGGGAAAGAAGCTTTTCTCCCCTCACAGCTCTGCTTGAGGATGGGAGATTAAAACGGTGTGTGTGTGTGTCACGCATGGATGCACGATAGGTCATGCATGTACAGCGGGTAGTTCATATGGGAGTGGCATTGTATTATTATTTATTTATTTATTTTATTATTTGGATTTGTATGCCGCCCCTCTCCGAAGACTCGGGGTGGCTCACAACAAGTGTAAAACAAATCATAAATAATTCAATTAATTAAAATATTTAAAGATTTAAAAAACCCCATATACTAACAGACACACACACAGGCATACCATGTATAAATTAAATGTGCCCAGGGGGAGATGTTTAGTTCCCCCATGCCTGACGGCAAAGGTGGGTTTTGAGGAGTTTACGGAAGGCAGGAAGAGTAGGGGCAGTTCTGATCTCCAGGGGGAGTTGGTTCCAGAGAGTCGGTGCCGCCACAGAGAAGGCTCTCCCCCTGGGGCCCGCCAACCGACATTGTTTAGTTGACGGGACCCGGAGGAGGCCCACTCTGTGGGACCTAATCGGTCGCTGGGATTCGTGCGGCAGAAGACGGTCTCGGAGGTATTCTGGTCCGATGCCATGAAGGGCTTTAAAGGTCATAACCAACACTTTAAATTGTGACCGGAAACTGATCGGCAGCCAATGCAGACTGCGGAGTGATGGTGAAACATGGGCATACCTGGGTAAGCCCATGACTGCTCTCGCAGCTGCATTCTGCACGATCTGAAGTTTCCGAACACTTTTCAAAGGTAGCCCCATGTAGAGAGCATTACAGTAGTCAAACCTCGAGGTGATGAGGGCATGACTGACTGTGAGCAATGAGTCCCGGTCCAGATAGGGCCGCAACTGGTGCACCAGGCGAACCTGGGCAAATGCCCCCCTCGCCACAGCTGAGAGATGGTTTTCTAATGTGAGCTGTGGATCGAGGAGGACGGCCAAGTTGCGGACCCTCTCTGAGGGGGTCAGTAATTCCCCCCCCCAGGGTAATGGACGGACAGATGGGATTGTCCTTGGGAGGCAGAACCCACAGCCACTCCGTCTTACCCGGGTTGAGTTTGAGTTTGTTGACACCCATCCAGGCCCCAACAGCCTCCAGGCACCGGCACATCACTTCCACCGCTTCGTTGACTGGGCATCGGGTGGAGATGTAAAGCTGGGTATCATCGGCATATTGATGATACCTCACCCCATGTCCTTGGATGATCTCACCCAGGGGTTTCATGTAGATGTTAAATAGCAAGGGGGAGAGGACCGACCCCTGAGGCACTCCACAAGGGAGAGACCTCGGAGCCGACCTCTGACCCCCCACTAACACCGACTGCGACCGGCCAGAGAGGTAGGAGGAGAACCATTGAAGCACAGTGCCTCCCACCCCCAACCCCTCCAACCGGTGCAGAAGGATACCATGGTCGATGGTATCGAAAGCCGCTGAGAGATCGAGGAGCACCAGGACAGAGGATAAACCCCTGTCCCGGGCCCGCCAGAGATCATCCATCAACGCGACCAAAGCGGTTTCCATGCTGTAACCGGGCCTGAAACCCGACTGCTGGGGACCTAGATAATCGGCTTCTTCCAAGGACCGCTGGAGCTGGAGTGCCACCACCTTCTCAACAACCTTCCCCATAAAGGGAAGGTTGGAGACTGGACCATAGTTGTTAAGTACGGCTGGGTCCAGGGAAGGCTTCTTGAGGAGGGGGCGCACAAGCGCTTCTTTATAGAGTGTTGGAAAAACTCCCCTCCCCAAGGAAGCATTGGTGATCTCCTGGGCCCAGCTCCGTGTTACCTCCCTGCTGGCCGAGACCAACCAGGAGGGACACGGATCCAGTAGACAGGTGGCGGAACTCACAGCTCCAATGACCTTGTCCACTTCATCAGGTGTCACCAGATCAAACTCTTCCCAGACAGGTGGACAAGTACGTGCCCCAGTCACCTCGACTGACTCATTATGGATGTGGGCACTCACACATGGGTAACAGTGCATGCGTGCACGCTTTCAGCACCCAAGGGGGAAAAGGTCACTGCTATAGGATGTTCCTAAAGGCCTAAAATGGCCAAGAAGACCTGGACAAACCCTAACTCCTACCTGCTTGATTTGTTTGTTTGCTCTATTTATACAGCTGCCATTTCATGTACGTGACTCTGGGCAGCTAACAATGAGCTAATGAAAGGTGTCTAATCATAGATACAGCAAAAATAGTGTTTGGAATAGAGGAAAAATATTTTAAATTAAACTAAATAACTATCTGGGCCTGAGGTTGAGATGAGGGCAAAGTCATGAGGACATGGAAATAAAAAGGAGTTATGGTGCTTTTTTTTTTTTTTTTTTTTTTGTTATAGATGGGGGAGAATGAGGAAAAGAGCTGGGGTGGTACAGCAGGTAGAGTGCTGCACTGCAGGCCACTGAAGCTGAATGTAGATCTGCAGCTCAGCGGTTCAAATCTCATCACCGGCTCAAGGTTGACTCAGCCTTCCATCCTTCCGAGGTGGGTAAAATGAGAACCCGGATTGTGGGGGCAATATGCTGGCTCTGTTAAAAAGTGCTATTGCTAACATGTTGTAAGCCGCCCTGAGTCTAAGGAAAAGGGCGGCATAAAAATCGAATAAATAAAATAAAATAAATAAAAACCCACAGCAAAGAAGCATCCCTGTATATATTAATTCTTAAGAGAAACAGCAGCTTATTTAAAAAAATATGTAAGGTAATACAGTAGTCTATCACTCAGCCTTAATGTCTTTGAAGCAAATTTCAAATTTCCTATTTTGTTAAATATGATTAATCTGTCTATTTAGATCCAGTCCATATTAATTGGGCAGCCATATTTCAGTTGTTTCTGCTCATTCTAAAATAATTCATTCAGCCAAAACTCATAAGTGACTTTCCTTAGCAGTACCCAGACCTGACCACAGAACTGGCTTTCTTCAGAATAGCAGGGCATTTTCAACAGAAAATAAGTTTTGAATGCATTAATACTAAAGAGGAATGCAAACTATATTGTATTATATATTATATGTTGGTTTCAATAGAAAATTTCTGACATTTTTTGTTTGAACTGTGAAGTGGAGCTGATAGAAATGGGGATGAAAACTAAAATTTGCAAATAGTATTTAGCCTGATTTTCAGATTTAGCCGCACAGGCATTTTCCAGTGCTCATGACTAAGGATGAAATATGATTCTGTTCAAGATCTTCTGCAAGTGAATTTGGGTATTTTGTTGCTATAGCAGGTGAATTTTTTTCTTCCATTCAATCATGTCAGATTCTTAGAGACTTGGCAATTTTCTTGCAAGATTTTTCAGAAATGGTTTGCTAATGGTGGAACAAATTCTGGCTAATATTCATCTTGTCTAAGAAGGAAAAATTTCTGGTGGTTGTAACAGAGTTTCCACTAGTATCTACATTTTACAAGGAGGTTGAGGGTTTAACTTTAACTCCACCCCATCCACCCTCCCCCAAAAAACTTGGTGCATCCAAGAATGTTACATAATCCTGGCCTTTCCAAATATCCGGGGGGGGGGGGGGATCTAGTCTTCACAAATAACTTTATGTTACAGAAAGCACACTCAATCATTTATAAGTAAAATTATTCTTTTTAAAAAAGAACAGAAATGGGAAATGGGAAAGAAGTTGTTTATTTTAGAAAGGTAAATTGTTTTGAATTTTGGGCAATCAGAGGAACAGATTTTACACTGACTATATACAGTATTCTGGCTTTTTTTTTGGGGGGGGGGGTGGATATCATTGAGTTAAACTTGACTCCTGATGATTCCATGAACCAGTTTTCTTGACAACAATATAGAGAAGGTGTTGCAAGTGCAGGACATTTTTGCAAATTCCAGGACATTTTTCAGCTTCCTAGCACCTAGATGCCTATTGCTCTTCTCTGATCTCCCCTGGTGATATTTGTTCAAATACTAACTGTCCCATCCTATATAACTTCAGAGAGGTGGTGCCTTCTCTAGTATGAGAGGGCTATAGCTCTAGTATGAGAGGGCTATAGCTGTCTGAGAGGGCTATAGCTCCAAAGCAGGAGTGGTTTTTTTTACCTTCCTACTGGTGTGCTGTGTGTGCATCGCAATGTTTTGTGTATGTGCGAGCTCTCTACGCTAACATACAGGTGTCCCCTCACATGATTTTTCTTCCACACATGCGCAGAGGGGCAATTTTCCTTCTGCGCATGTTCAGAGAGCAAAAAATAAAATAAATCACCCAAAATTAGAAAAAAGAGATGCCTACCAAACCACACCAGTAGGAACACACCTCTGCTCCAAAGGCCTTCGGAAGAAAGAAAGCATATGGACTCTTTCCATTTGAGGTTCAGAATGGGTAGTAGTGTTGAGGATTACCTTTGGAGGGCCAGTGAATACATTAATCCTGGCTCTTGTGGATATTTGGTGGCATTCAATATTATCAACTGTGATATCTTTCTGAACTGCCTAATGGGGTTGAGAATGGGAGGACATTGTTTTGCAGGTTATCCTGTTTCCTCTGTGGCTGGTTTCAGTAGCGATGGACAGACATCTAGCTCTAGAGACTGCCATTATGTGAAGTGTCTTAGGAATGGTCTTTCTCTCCTTTTCAATCAATCAATCAATCAATCAATCAATCAATCAATTATGGGAAGCTAACTGCTATATCACAGGTGTTGTCATAACTGTTTTTCACTCATACTGTATGTCTAGCTCTAATAGACAAGGAATATTATTCTAATCAGAAGAGGGCTTTGTGAGCTATCCTCTGCCTTAAATTATAGCGTGAGAGTTCCTCAGAATGTGTATGGGACATATTTTGGGGGGAAGACACAGTTTTGGATGGAGAAGCTCACCTCTGTGTCAAATCCATATAGGCAGGGGTACCCAACCCCTAGGTGAACCTTTTTTTCCTCAGGTACCGAAAGAGTGTGGGCATGCTATCATGCATGCATGAGTGCCCACACTCATAATTCAATGCCTGGGGGAAACAAAAACAGCTTTTCCCTCCCCCAGAGGCTCTCTGGAGGCCATAAACAGCCTGTTTTCCAACTTCTGGTGGGCCCAGTAGGCTCGTGTTTCAACCTCCCCTGGCTCCAAAGGCTTCCCTGGAGCCGGGGAGGGTAAAACTGCCCTCCCCCATCCCCCCAGAGGCTCTCTGGAAACCAAAAATGCCCTCTCAGAGCCTTTGTGTGAGCCAAAAATCAGCTGGCCAGCACACACATGCAGGTTGGAGCTGAGCTAGGGCAAAGGCTCGCGTGCCAGCAGATATGGCTCCACATGCCACCTGTGGCATCCGTGCCGTAGGTTCGCAATCACTGTCCTAGACCACAAGCCCATAAGCCTTTATCAGACTGTGGCCCATTCAGAATCAGGCTGCAGAATCTTCACATACGCTTAATTGCTACTCACATGGAACATCTCTTTCTTCCCGCCGCTGCTGCCCGGTCCACCAAACTGGAAAGGTTGAAAAGGCACACACTGGGAAAGGGAATGAGAAAACATGTGGAATGCAGTTTTTTGAAAAGGCCATTGGGATCATTTTTGTAATTTCAGAGGGGGAATTTCAGCACCTGCTGAGCTAGACATTTATAGTAATGATGATTTCTCAGGAGAAGGAAAAAAATAATGCAAATATCACAGCATCTAGTAAACCAAAAGCCCAGTTGACAAATAGTGGCCTATCTTGCTCCAAACAGAGGCCAGCTGGTGCCATTGCCAACCACTGGCCCTAATTCTATACTCATGATTCAGCTTCCCTACTAATTGCTACATGTGAAATTAGAGGCTCTGCTTATTTCATTCTGAGAATGATATTAACAGAAATGGGGATTTTCTGTTTGGTTTGCCAGCACAGCTGATTATTGTGTAAACACTTTCTGGCATAGATTTCCCAGTTTACTGAGATCAGAGTTCATCAGGGTAGCCTCCATCCCCATCTGACGCACTCCTTTGATTAACCCCATGGATCTGCTAATCAGGAGGTCACTTGCTGGTCAGAGGTGTGCTTATGGCACGCTTCCTGATATGCTGGGTGGTTATTATGGCAACTGTAAATGCCACATGTAGCAGACTTTGAGAATGTGTTTGGAAGTCTAGTGATATAATTAGAGTACATTATCCTCAATGTACCCTAATATGCCAGCTGACATTCAAAAGATAATAATAAGGTTCTTCCCTCCACCCACCCCTTCTGTTTCACTTTGGCATGCTGGCCGTCAGTGCAAAATTCAGAATTCCCTTTTGTTGTTTTATTTAGTTTACATTAAAGGCAGATATTTTACGCTATATGCAACTATAATAAAACAGTAATGAATCAGTGCTTGGATGGACCCAATTGAAGTGCCGTACCAAGGCAGATTACATGGGAGCAATTGATGGAAGCGCCATACGCAGATGTCACACTTGCTTTTGACTCTTCGCCTCTTTTTTTTCTCAATGTATAAAAATAATCTTTAGCAAGGCAGTGTGTGCGCCACAAGTTGAAACATGGCATTAAGAAAAGCAATACTGTACACACACACACACACAGTAGTTTCCCTTCCTTTTCATTATCAGCAAAAATATGTTTTATATATTTATATATGTAACATATTTTTGCTGAATTAAAAAACTATATATAGAAGCAGTATGCTCCCTCCCGTATTTGGGTGTACCAGAGTGATTCGACAGGAAAAAAACATATAACTCTTCCCTGGTAACAAGCTGAGAGGAGGAGAACTTGTGGTCTAGAGGTTAAAGTTACTGTCTTACAGGTATACTCCCAATAAAAATCCCGATAAGGGTATGGCTAGTTGATGAGAGCAAAAATAGCTTGAAATAGATCTATACTAGTCTCCCTTCCTTTTCATTATTAGCAACTGCAGAGTAATTTAATACAGTAAGTATTAAGTACTGTGCCTAGAATGTAGAAAAGTACATGTGGCTTTTCTCATTTAGGTTTTTATCCTTTTATTGTAAAACTCATTTTGGAAACTACTTTTATGGTTGTAGTTACACATACAAGTATGTTATGACATTGCTAATCAGCTAATATATATATATATATATATATATATATATATATATATATATATATATATATATATATATATATATATATATATGTGAATGATGAGGCAGCAGCCATCTCGATCACCGGAACATAAAAACTTTAATAAAACAACTTAGCTTTCGTTAGCGTGCTGCTAACTTCGTCAGAGTTTTAAAATGCCGTGGGAGACAAACACATTTATAAAGCATTACTCAGTCTGCTCATAGCCCGCGTCACTGGGCCACACCCTTCCCTCCCCTCTGCAGCAAGCCTAATTGTAGGCTTAATCATGCTGGTTAAAGGGGGAACTACCGCTTTTACTCGTGTCTGTTGCTTATTTCCCTCCCCAAGGGAGGAGGTGGAGTTACAAGGCAATGCTTTAGAGGTATTTGATATTACTTCCTTCCACCCATTACCGTTGTTACTTTCTATGGTGGTACATGTCTGCTCTTGCAATTTTTTTGCCCATGCCCTCGTCCTAGGTCTGCACTGTTCTAATCCCCCCTTGTCCCCTGCGTTAAACCTGCATTGTGCCCCTCCCCCTCTACCTCCGTGTTGCTCCAGTATGTTCCCTTGTTTCCCACTAGGGGTTGCTCCACCCTCATTTAGCTGGTTTCTATGCCTGACCTGGAGAGTTCTGTTAGGGGTTTTATCCAATCCTAATGACCTATCTCCTTTAAGTCGTTGTTGGTGCCTTAAAGCCTGGTATGCTGATGGCATATCAATATGTCTATTTAAAGAATTTTCGTTGGAGAACCAGGCTTCTTTTAGGAGGCGACCTCCCTTGGTTTCATCTCGCGCCAGAATCTCAGTTCCCTGGAAATCAAAGCCATGATCCTGCTCCTCCATGTGTGTCCAAATCTGGGAGCGTTGTTCCTGACGTCGGACCGCCAATTTGTGTTCGTGTATACGAGTTCTCAATCTTTTAGCCGTTTCCCACGGCATTTTAAAACTCTGACGAAGTTAGCAGCACGCTAACGAAAGCTAAGTTGTTTTATTAAAGTTTTTATGTTCCGGTGATCGAGATGGCTGCTGCCTCATCATTCACACATATACCTGGAACTCGCATTTTTAGGACTATTCTTGATATATATATATATATATATATATATATATATATATATATATATATATATATATATATTTGTTTTCGTAAATTTTCACGGGTATATGTATGTAGATTGTTCTGAGTTCGGGTTTTGCCCTGTGTAATGTTTTGCATGTCTATGCGACGTTTCGGTGAAATCACATTCACCATCTTCAGGCTGGAGTTCCAATCTTTGTGTTGTTGTAAATGGAATATTAGCAAACTGACATTTCTTCCTAGGAAGAAATAGAATCACAAACCACTTCTGTATTGTTGCCAAGAAAACTACATAGATGTTGGATCATTGATCTAACTTCTTGACTATGAAGATTACAATATGGCTTTAGTGTATAATTGTCCTGCTTCACTAAGAGAAGATGGATAGTGATCTACCTTTTGTCAACATCTTCCACCTCTATCTCTCCTCTATTGGGCTGTATCGTGGAAGAATGTTTGGTCCCATTGTGATCCTGATTTGGATGAGAACTTCCTCGCTTCCCTGAATGAGACTTCCATGCTGCAAATGAAAGGAAGCACTCATCTTTGTAAGGAATTTTTCCTCTGGAAGCAAATAGCAGCTAGGAATCTCACCAACTAGAACCATAGAATAGGCACACTGGAGGGAAAACATCCTCTTATTATATCCAGATTAAATGGGGTTCTACTTGCTATTTAATCTGTCTTTTTAAAGTAATGTGTCATTTTCACTCTGTTTGCACAGGAAGTTCAGATTGCCAGAATTACCAGTTTTGATGTATAATATTAACCCCACAGGAAATACATGCCAGGATGTGTTTTGATTTATACCATGTGTACCTTAAACTGTATGGCATTCTAATTTATTGAGGTTCCTTTTCAGCCTCCTACTCTGTCTATACTGTGGTGTATGTGCACTGAAGAGGAGTATAAATGCACACAGGGGGAGGGAGGGAGAAAGAGAGAGGGGGGGGTAGGTTGATGAGTGGTTGAAAATATTCTGGTAAGTCAGGGGGCAAAAGAGCATCGTTTTTCTTGATCTGAGCCCTTGTAGCATCAATCCAATAGATGTTTGCTTTGTCTCAAAAAAATGTTTGGGAGCAGTTACAGTAAGTGAGAATTCAAGTGTTGCGCAGCAGGAATGCATAAAATATAGATGGAAAGAAGCTGAAATGTGAATACTTAACTAATTTCATGAAGACCCTCCAGGTAATAAATTCAGGCCATGAATCCTGTTTGGTTTGCAAACTAAATGGAAACGGAAATAAATTTTCATTCTCTTCTCCCCCCACAATATCCTGCTATTAACAAAATCATTCCAGGCAAAACCGAACAAAAACCAAAAGCCACAACTGCACTTAAACAAAACTTCAGTTTAAGCCATTCCGAATTGCAAGCCTGCATACATGTCCTGGGTGAAATATAAAGATTAAGCTATTGTGTTCCGAGGATGACTATTAGTATAAGACAGAATGCCCCAGTTTATTCAGTCAGCATAGGCCTAAATAGGACTTGGCTCTGTCATGTTGGCTATTCTTCATTTAAAGCTTGGTGCTTTAGCAAAAGCTTCCTCTTGCAGAAGGGAAGAGGAAATTGATGTCCTATTAATGAAGTCTTCTGCATCACTTCCTATATTTTGCAGAATCCTTCAAACCTGTGTGGAAATTATTTAGAGCTGATGAATGTAAAGTACTTAAAACAAAAGAGGACATTCAATTCAAAAAAATCCAATCCAATAAATAAAAAGAACTCTTTGGTGCAAAAATAAAACAGGCCACGTTACAAACTTTAAAAGCCGCTAGTAAAATTTGTGTCACCAAATAAAGATTGAATGTACCAATTATCACTTCATCCAAGAAGAAAACTTTCTACATATAAAGTCTACTCGTGCCTTCTATAACTTTGTTAACAATAAACTCAAAGACTCTAAACCCACCCCACCCTTAAAGGATAAAATAACATAGACCATAATGAAGAATCAGTCAACCTCTTTAACATTTTCTTCAGCTCGGTCTTTGTTAACAACAATGGCTAATGCCCAACATTTCCTAGCCGCACCACAATCAACCTCAATGAACTTACACAAATTGATTTTACAGAAGATAATGTTGGAAAGACATTATACAACCTAAAACCATCTTTATTTATTGGACCTGACAGACTATGTGCATACTTCTTAAAAAAGCTCTCCTCCACCTTGGCTGAACCTCTGAGCATAACCTTTAAAAAAATCTTTCAGTACTAGCTCCCTACTCACACTATGGCCACTTGCCACAGGCATCCCTATGTTCAAAAAGGAAATCCAAGCAACATTGAAAATTACAGACCAAGCTTTTAGAGTTGCATCACTTGCAAAGTCCATTACACTCTACCTGAAACTAATAATCTACTTTCCAACAAACAATTTGATTTCAGAAAAAAATTATCCTGTAATCACCAACTCTTACACTGCAAAAAAATTTGGACCACTCAACTTGACCAGGGTAATTCAATTGGTGCAATCTATATTGACTTTTGCAAAGCCTTTGACTCAGTTGTTCACTACAAACTTCTTCTGAAACTTAAATCCTATGGCATCTCTGGACTATTACACAATTGGTTAACAGCATTCCTATCTAACAGACAACAAATTAGGAAGTGCCACATCTCATCCTGCTCCTGTCAACAGTGATGTCCCTCAAGGCAGTGTTTTAGGACCAACACTCTTCATACTTTACATAAATGATGTAGGAAGTGCCACATCTCATCCTGCTCCTGTCAACAGTGGTGTCCCTCAAGGCAGTGTTTTAGGACCAACACTCTTCATACTTTACATAAATGATCTTTGTGATCACATCACAAGCAATTGTGTTCTTTTTGCCAATGATGTTAAACTATTTAATACCACCGACAACACTGCTACCCTTCAAAAAGACTATGACCTTGTAGCTGAATGGTCAAAAGCCTGGCCTCCAGGTTGCAATGGTTAAAAAATTTCACTATGACTCAGAAGATCCAGGTACAAATGTGTCCTTAGCCAGGAAAAATCTATGCCTATTGCTGATGTGGAGAAGAAAATTGGCAGTGTTATATACATCACATTTTGCCCCTGGAGTAAAAGACAGGATATAAATCTAACAAGTACAATCATTTGAATCTTATACTTGCATGTATGATGATAATGGTCAAACATATTCATGAAGTCTGAAGATATCTCTAAATGTAGACAATTCCATCCTAAAATTTAGCCTACAACCTAGAGATTTCTGTGGATATGAGCAAAAAAAAGTAATTTTGCTTCTAGAATATAAACACATTAATTCCAAATAATCAGAAGCAGCAAATTCCCAACTAATGTGTGGGTGTGAAGAAATTTTTCTTTTCACTCCTAATGCAAGCATTAAAAATAGTTTAATGGGATAATTTTCCTACTTTTTTTCCTTTGAGTAATTGAGTTTGGTGAAGCCAAATGGCTCTGATAGTAGCTACAAGGAGAAGATAGAACAACAGATGAAATGGAACAAGGGTGACATTTCTTAACATAAAAGAAGACACGTAAAAATGCTCATGCAAGAGACTGAATAGCTTTTAAAGCGTGACATGAGCCACGATGTTGCAGTGATTAGAATGCAGTATTGCAGGTTAATTCTGCCAACTGTCAGCAATTTGATCCTGACCGGCTCATGGTTGATATAGCCTTCTACCTTTCCAATGTAGGTAAAATGTGAACCCAGATTGTTGGAGACAATATGCTGACTCTACAAACTACTAATCTTCCAGGTTTATTTCTTCTTGCAATTCCAAAACTATGAATAGGTAAGAAATTGATTCAGACTGATCTCATGGAGAGTATTCAACCACCTAAGAGACTCAAATTCAGGAATACTCAGTTATTAAGAAAATACCTCTGCATGATCATTGATCATATATTCTACCTGTATATCTACAGTTATAATGTAGAAGAAACAACTGAAATGACCTGATTAACTCCAAATAATCAAATCAAATAATATACCTACCACTAATGCAAAGGAGAACAAAATATCTCACCAACTATAGCTAATTTTGTGATAGCAAAATGTCCATCCTTCACCCTTAATAAGTGCATCATCCTTTTAGCATTGTTTAGGAAACTAGAAATTAAAATTAAAAGGCAAACAATAAACTGTAAGCTCCTTGGTGTAAGTAACAGGTGCCATTCCGCTATATTCCCACCCTGGCTGTTAGCTTCTTGTACTAAGTTGCTGGCATAAGCAAAAACTATTTTTCTTTTGTGTCCATTTCTATCTGTTGTGACAGCATAAAGCAGTAATAATCTTTATCGCACACACACACATAATCCATTTTAATTACAGGCAAAATATTTGTTCCTATCTTACCCAGGTGAATATTTGAGGAGAAAATACTTATTTGTTGCATACAGAAATAAATTGTCTAAAGAACGTTCTGAAAAATGCAGCAGTTTATACACATATTCAGCTGCAGAGGAGTCAGCACATATCACAGAATCTAAAATATGTCAATTATCTTCCCAACATGTGAATTTCATTAGCTAGTTAAATGGTACCTATTACTGCATCTAGCCAGCTGAGGGATTTCCAGTAGGAAATGTGATACAAGAAAAGCTTACAGATCTTGCATTCTTGAAGGCCGCATGGAATTCATGCTGATTTAGTATGATAACAGTAGGCTCAAACTCATCTCTTTGGCTCTGTATGATTAAATCTTTCCCAAAAAGACGGGAGAGGCAGTTGCCATAAAATGCTGGGACTGGAATACGTTCTATAACCCCTAACGGCTTAACTCATTCACATAAGGAATAAAATGCTAAATGTTCAAAACAACAAACAGTTCCATTGCTTTGTGGATTTGGGTACTAAATACAGTTGCTCTTTAAATGTTTCAGACTGCATTTAGTTGTGGAAGAACAAAGTTCTAACACAAATTGGAAAAGAAGTCTAAAGTATCTAGAGTTATATGAAGGTTCTATTACTTGTTCTATTGCTCTATTGGAGCCAAATTCAAATGAACACAGCTACAAGAAACCTACCCCCCTCCCCTTAGCCATGTCAAACTGCAGTTCATCCGGATGCCAAAACTCCTAGTACAAATGGAAGGCATTCAGTAGGTGACTAATGATTTTCATGATATGATACAGTATCGCAATGGCAACATTCCTCTTGGAATGAACAGCAGCTGGGAAAATCTACACTGGGATTTATAGGGGTCCATTCCCAACGACAGTGTTGCCAAAACAATAAAATGTCTGCAAGCATTACGGGTGTCCAGGGAACAAAGGATTTTTTTAAAAAAATCATGCTGTTGCAAAGAAAGCTGTGCCTTTTCGTATATCAGGTGTGACAGTGTTATCATCTCTTCAGGCCAGGCCAGGCGAGGAAACAGACTGTATGGAACTTTATTTTATGTTTGTAGGCTATAATAATAGAAAGTTGAAAGTCTGTCAGAGTTCCTGTCTGTCCTCTCTTATTTCACACTGAATCAAGGTAGAATTGTTTTAGGTTGTTTTCCTGATGTTCGGGGTATACTTAAGATGCCAATAATGGAGAATATTTGTAGGTTGGAGTTGGCATGAGGGGCCCTTGGTGCTCTCTGAGCTAGGTTGTTTTCTTGCAGATGTTTCATTAACCAAACTAGGCAACATCATCATTGCACTAGTCATTTTCTTTAAAAAATCTTTGAAGGGGATTGATAAAAATGGTGAGTCCAGCATTTTAGTACATCTAACAATCTGATTGTGTCATTGATAGTTGGTTGCTTCCTTTCTGGAGTTTGTAATAAGTGTTTCCTTAGGTCAGTGATGGTGAGCCTTTTTTTCCTCGGGTGCCAAAAGAGTGTGTGCACATGCTATCATGCTTCTGCAAGTGCCCACACCCATAATTCAATGCCCAGAGAGGGTGAAAATAGCCCCCCCGAGGCCCTCTGGAGGCCAGAAACAACATGTTTCCCAATTTCTGATATGCCCAGTAGGCTTGTGTCTCACCCTGCCCAGGCTCCAAAGACTTCCCTAGAGCCAAAAGAGGGTAAAAACATCTCTCTCCCCCCCCAAGTCTCCCTGGAAGCCAAAAATGCCCCCCTAGAACCTCTGTGCAAACCAAAAATCAGCTGGCTGGCACACACATGCACGTTGGAGCTAAGCTAGGGAAATGGCTTGTGTGTCAGCAGATACCCTGTGGCACCCATGCTATAGGTTCATCATCACTGCCCTAGGTCAACAGTGGGAAATATTAATTGGTTTCTTTACATGATTTCATTTCAGGACTGGGTGGCTCAGTGGCTAAGATACTGAGCCTGTTGATCAGAAAGGTCGGCAGTTCCTCAGTTTTGAACCTAGCAGTTCAAAAGCATGTAAAAAATGCAAGTACAAAAATAGGGACTACCTTTCGTGGGAAGGTAACAGGGTTCTGTGCAACTTTAGCATTTACTCATGTTGGCCACATGACCATGGAGACATCTTTGTACAGCACTGGCTCTTTGGCTTGGTAACGGGGATGAACACCGCCCCCTAGAGTCAGGAATGACTAGAACATGTATGCAAAGGAAATCTCTACCTTTTTAAAATCTTATATTGATTTCACTTGTTGCTTTCTTCTTCTTCTTCTTCTTCTTCCTCCTCCTCCTCCTCCTCCTCCTCCTCCTCCTCCTCCTCCTAATTCTGATTGTTGCCTACCTTTGCATAACCTATTTTCCTCCCACTATGGGAATTATTTGACTCAAAGTAATTGAACACAACTATTCAGCAAATATATTTGGGTTCATTTTAATGCACATTCAAAGGCTAGAGGGAATCATCTGTCCTAAGAGAATTAGCTTTATTTATCTCTTTTTCTCTGTAGTAGTGACATCTTTAATAGAACAGTTTCAAAAATGCCTCCAAGGATGCCAGGAGAAATTCAGCTCAGATATAGTATCTGTAGTCTTTTCGTGATAGTCTCAAAAACCCAATCCCATTGGGATGAAAGGAAATTCCATTGCATCTTTTTTTTTAACCAATCGATATTTGAAACATGGTGAAACAGAATTCATTCCTAAAATATTCTACCTTGGTCCAACATTTCAGTAGAGTTCAAATCTTGTCTTGAGATTTGCTACAAACTCATTTCTATTTTTTCTCTACTTTTCCTGAAAGAATAAAATTGCCCTGTCCCCATGATGTTCGTCAATTAGTGGTGGCTGAAAACAATGCCAGCTTGGTTTTGTTTTTCCCACTTGGCCTTTCTACTTCTTGCAGTTTCTTTTCCTCCAAAGTGAGTTTAGAAGAAACAATGGTGAATAAACATTTTCCTTAAACCAGAAAAGGTGATTTGGAAATGCATAAATAAATAATTCAATATTACTTAAGAAGAGAAAGAATTTAAGCTCACCATGGTCTGAGCTCTATTTCTGTCAGCTAATACTGGACTAGGACCAAAGTAGATTGTATTAAGTAGATGCTATATTTCCACACATACCTTCATGCTGCATGCTTGGAGTTAATCCATGCTAAGAAATGAAGATGTGAAAAACCAGAGATTTAAGGGACAAAGTCTGTGATTACAGTCCCAGTGAAACAAAGCTAAAAGAATAGAGAGCTAATTGTCTCCTAATGGTGTATACGCTCCTGTCTCATCCTTTTGATTTGGAAAATGCAATGGGACCAGATGTGGGAGTCCTTAATTCCTTTTATGTAATGATGAATCCACATGTCTCCAGGCGGTCAAGCGATCTCATCAACATCTCAGCAGGACAACTTTTTGGGGGAAAGGGGGGTGGGGGGTGGAAGGACTGTTTCACAAGGCTAAATTCAAATTGCCTGTAAAATGAAAACAAAGATTGCCTTTGACATGAAGGAAGGCAGGCAAATGGGAAAGATTCTGCCTTGATGGAATAGATAGCCTTTCCCCTTACTGCAACTTAGGCGCAATGAAGAAATATGACAGAAATCCAGGCAGTCATTTAAAAGTTGATTCTCCTAATTGTTGAATACCTCAAGATACACTCTATAAAAAGAGCCTTCCTAATTTCATATACTTGATCAGAATGAACCATTTCACCCATTTGACCAGTTTTTACTTTTCATGTAACAAGTGGCCACACCCAAAAATAGAACCTAACAATGTGAAAGGGAGGTTTCTGCAACAATGACAAAAGAAAAGAATCCATCTGCAACTTAGGAATTTGCAATAATTGTGATGCCTGTTGGGCAGATGCAAGGAAGATACTGTTATTTGAAAGGTAAATGGAGTTTCCATTGACAAATGTGGAATGCATGTATCTTTAGTCTGATTTGGCATAGGTTCCCCTATGCTCTCCTATGCTTCTATAATATAATAACAAATGGGGCAAAGATGGACACAGAGTGATTGATAGCAGTGTATAAATTAGTAAATGATGACAATAGGCTACTTTGCAAAACTTAATAGGAATCAGTGTAGATGTATCTATCTATCTATCTATCTATCTATCTATCTATCTATCTATCTATCTATCTGTTTGTTTGTCAAACATGTATAAGATAGCAGGTATTGGTATAAATATAAACATTAGCAAAGTAGGTACAAATGAATTAGGACAGTAGGACAATAGTGCGCTTATGTATGCCCCTTACAGACCTCTTAGGAATGGGGTGAGGTTGACTGTAGACAGTCTAAGGTTAAAATTTTTGGTATTCAAATTACTTCAAAGATAGTTTTTCCCCAAATAAGACATCCCTGGAGAATGAGCCCAATCAGGTTTTTGAGTGCATGGCAAAAAGGCCAAGTGCTTATTTCAGGGTTCAAAAAAACCTAAGATATGGTTTTATTTTGGGGAAAACATGGCAGGTTAGAAGCCAGAAAGAGATTCCTGAATTCCTAGTTTTCTGTAATATGATTTTTCTCTTCCCTCCTTCTTCAAGGTTCCTTCTACTCCAATTACTCTTGGAACTATTGTTTTCTGAAAGCACACATTAAAACCCTTAATTTGTTGTTGGAACTTCAGCCACACGTAACAAAATATTGATATGAATTTATAGCAAAGAATTTCAATTTATTTAATGTCAAATAATGGTACTCTTAGTAATGCTAAACTACTAGTAGATTTTTTTCCCAGCCCTAAATTTTTCCCCAGAACATGTATTTTTTAAAGAAAAAAGAATAGGTCAAAATGTGCTTTCACTGGTTGGACTTCCTTATCATTAGCACAATTGCAATATGGATATGACTAGGGCTGATATCTAGTCTACCATTTATTTTACTAAAAAGCTTTAAGTGACTAAAGCCATGATGTACAATAGAAGATAATATTTATGGGCCCATAAATATTGACTACAATGTATGTAAGACTACAATTTAGTCCTAAATGGTAAAGACAGTAAAAATGATTTAAATGAAGAAAAAGAAAAATGGTTATGTGATGTGCCTGTGAAATTAAAAGAAAGATGAAGGAAGTAATAAATTGAATGAAGGTGTTATGCTCTTGTGGAATGGAGTTGAATGCATGCAGGCCAATGAATGTATAATTTGAATTATGAATGAAAGGGCTAAAATGTGTATTAGAAATGTGATGATTGTGGACACACATGAAAGTAGAAATTCATTGGCTAGTGACAGTTGCTTGCTATGCTCCAGTGAATAGTGCTAATGAAAGAACCAGGGGGGGAATCTGGGGTAATATTGTACAACATTTTGAATAATATGATCAAGAGGAAACAATTATTATGTTACATGACATGAATGGGTGGATGAAAATGAAATGAGAAAGTGCAGAAAAAGCATTGATTCGTCTGGAGACCCAAGAATGAATAAAAATAGCATTGTCTGATAAGAATCTGCTTAGGAAATATCTCTTTCTTCTGACTATCTGATTTAAACAACAGACTAGTCATATGTAAATCTGACCAAAAAAGGCATGCAAATATAGTTGATTTCATTGTTGAGATGTGAATGAGAATTTATAAAGGATAAAAAATTCTGAGTTCAAATCATTACATATCAGTGTCAAAAGTAGATCTTGGAGAAAAACATACAAGGAACAATAAAAAAGGAATAGAAAACATATGAAAAATAAAGTTATGTAAAATATTAAACTCTCAGGATAAACGGGTTTGAAGGGTGGTCATAATAATGTGAAAGTCATGTGGTAGCACCTTTAAGATGAAAAAAGTTGTTATGGGATACATTTGCTATCTTTTTATGTGGAACATATTAATGAAAGGTGAATTGGTGGAATAAAGAAGTTAAATAAACTGTGGCTGAGAGAAAATGCATATATTAGAATTGTGTAAAAGTTAGGATGTGGTGAATATAGAATGGATTAACATAGAGTGAAAAAGTATACTTCCAATGAATATGGTCTAAAACAGTAAGGAATAGTTGGGATTGAAAGAGGCAGAAAAATCCAGGTGGATTTTTTTTTAAAAAATGGAATTAGTTGAAGATGGCTAAATATGGAGCCATCAACAGAGTAATCAAAATTAAGAACAGAAATTATTAATATTATTTAGATTGAAACTGCATGAACGGAGGCTGAAGGAAGTATTCTAGAATGCTTTGAACATTTGTGTTCAAGTAAAAAGTGACAAAAAGTAATAAATGGTCTGAGAATACTAGAAAATTATAAAATTGAAACTATGGATAAAATAGCCAGAGAATTGTTGATGTGTGGATGTGACTTACTATGAAGTAGCTAGAATTAAGTAGCATGTCTACATGATGGAACTCAAGTAATTGAGCATTTGGTAAATGATTTAACACTGAGTTGACAGTAGATAAGATATGTGATTGTTTGCTTAATATGTTTATAAACATGTATAAGGAATGTTTGTGGTGAAGTTAGAGGTATGTTGGTTGGGAACATAAATGCACATGCATTTTTGTATGCAGATAGTACTGGGTTTTTGATAAGAAGGCATATGACTTGCAGTGAATGTAAGATAGATTATATGCAGTGAGAAATATGTGCAAATCTGAAAATTAATGCACTGGAGATCTAGGGTAATTGTATTTAACTGAACAATCTGAATAAATGATTGTAAATTATTGTACATGTAAAAGAGATACATTTAGAGCGAATTAACGTATTTGCACATCTTGATCAAATATTTACTAAGGATGGTAAATGGATGGAGACATTTTAAAACACGGGGAGAAAGGTAGGCTACGGTGAGGAATGAATGTTGAAATAAAGGAAAAATGAATGTCTATAAAAATAGAGTGGAGTGGAATTGAATGGAATGGAATAGAACAGAACAGAACGTAATGTAATGTAACGTAACGGAATGGAACAGAACAGAACAGAATAGACCCGTAATTGCAGGGCACATTCACAGGGGCCATGTGCGTATTGCATATTGAGGGTTCGGGCATGCACACATGGGCACTCGCTCTGGAAAAGGTTAGCCAAGTGTGATTGAACACACAAGTATTTGTCACTGATGCATATGTTCTTAGTGTACATACAAACAATCAAGACCCACAGTTTTCATGAACATAGGGCATAACTGGCCTAAATAGAAACAGAAGCCATACTCTCAGTTTGAAAATGTAAGCATATAGCTGTTAATTCAGGTGTAGTGAAAAAAAATGAAATAAGATCAGACAGCATGGGCCATAACACCTCCTTACTGAAACAGGAAGAGAAGTTCAAGCTCAAGACATAAAATAAATAGAACTGGATCATAAGCAAGTTCATCTTTGATTTAAAGACAGTTTGGTCTCAACTCTGCTTGCCTTCCAGAAGCCTCTTAAAATTAAGCTGTTATGGGCAATGCCTCTAGTTTGATACCAGATACTTTTTTGAGTTTAGGTATGTTGATTTTATAATATTTTTATTATTAACTGTAGTTTTTATTTAAGTTCCTAGCTGCAGATCATACATTCACATGACAGCATCCAGGATTTCCATAAAAAGTATGTGCTAATTATGCGTTTCTGCTTTCATTGCTGAGTGTTGGTGCCTCTCAGCTACTCCAAAGTTATAGCCATATGACAAAATAAATAACTGTTGAAATCAGCACTTTAAAAAATGTAAATAAAAGTAAATGCCGCACCAAAAGATATTTTGCTTTTAGCTGTAAAGCAGAAACTTACCCTAGATATAAATACCCTTATTTTTTACCTATACTGAGTTACTAACATGAAAACAGCTCCCCCCCCACATTTGCTCATCAAATTTCTAGTAATGTAGTTAATGGGGGGGAGTAGTGATTTTGGGGGAGGTGGAACAATCAGACTTGCCTTGACAGAATCTATAAACAGTTGATGGAAAAATCCTGTTATTTAATGTATTCAGTAACTCTAATTGGATCATTAGAAATGTAATCACTTTCATGTCACCAGCTGTTGAAACAGAGAAAAAAGCAGTGGCTAATGATTAGGTATTTTGGAAAGCTAATATTGAATTCTTAATACGCCTCTTGTGGACCGGACTCTGAGCTTTTCATTCAGTCCATAAGCATGTGTTCTGGCCCTGGGAACTGCAAAGGCTTTGAGATAAACTTGGGACACTACAGCCAAAATTGCACCGGCACCTTGGAGGTGTTACCTCTGTATACTTTGAGGGAGCTTGCCTGCTGCTTCATCTGATTATTCAATTAATTGCTTGCAACTAGAGAAAAATTCTCACTGCATCTGATGAACCTCTGTCCCAGTTTATGACTGACAAGAGACAATTTGTGTCTTTGCTCAGAAAGGAACAAAAGAAAAGTATACAATATTAGAAAAGTGCATTGCTCTCTCAGGTTTTTTTTGTCAACTGTGGCTAGCTCTATATCTCAAGAGTTTTCATTTTCTATTGATAGAGAAGCTGCATTCTCTCATTTGTGATGGATGGGGAGCAGAGCTAGTCCATTTATCTTCCAGCCTTTGCTTCTTGACTAGAGATGTCACGTGCAAGGTCTGTAGCTTCTATGGTACATGAAAAAGTTCAGTGATGACTCAAAACATTTCTTGCCCAAAGCAAAATCCCAGAATTAGTTCATTCATAAGGGAGAATGAAGCAACTGTTTTACTTTGGGGGCTAAATGTGATCCAGTGGTATCAGGAGAATCCGGGTGAATGAGTCTTCTGTCTTCTGAGACCTTGGAAGATGCTCTCCTGTCCCCATGGGTGAAGTAAGATTCAGTTATCCATCCAGTCACTTCTATGAATGTGTGTGGGATGGCTTCTTTGGTGCAATAGGATTCGTCTATTTTGTCCTTTGCAGAAGCTTAATAAAAATACAGTGGTACCTCTACTTACGAACTTAATTCGTTCTGTGACCAGGTTCTTAACTAGAAAAGTTTGTAAGAAGAAGAAATTTTTTGCATAGGAATCAATGTAAAAGCAAATAATGCATGGGATTGGACAAACCACACGGAGGGTGGAGGCCCTATTTCCTCCCAGGAAATTCCTAGAGAGGCCCCATGGAGGCTTCCCCCTGCCTTTTACAGTTACAGTTTTGGATGTTCAGGTTTGTAAGTAGAAAATGGTTCTTGAGAAGAGGCAAAAAAAATCTCAAATACCTAGTTCTTATCTAGAAAAGTTCATAAGTAGAGGTGTTCTTAGGTAGAGGTACCATGTATCTGAGTCCCTCTTGCATTTACTGCTCAAATAATTTTAGGAACCATCATTTGGTCATAAGGACTCCAATTACTGCAAACATTTATTTTTCCTCATTCAGGCGTTGAGCTGACACAGGCATTGAGCTGACACAGTTCACTTCATTCTCTTGCACCTTGAGTCAGGGAGATATTTCAAGGGTTTTATAACAAGATTTAGGAAACACACAGCAAATAAATTGATTGTACTGTTCTCTGACCCTACTACATGTGTTTTAGGAATAGTTGATGACAAATGATTATCCAATATCTTCTTAACTTCCAGTGTTGGAGCATTCACAACTTCTGGAGACAAGATGTTCCACTGATTAATTGTTCTGTCAGGAAATTTTTCCTTACTTCTAGATTGCTTCTCTCCTTTCTAGAGTCTCAACATCTTGTTTTACATTGTGGCAATCAAAACTGAATACAGTATTCCAGGCATGGCCTTAACAAGGCATTATAAAGTGGTATTAACACTTCACATGATTTTAATTCTATCCCTCTGTTTATGTAGCTTGGCTTTTCTGGCAGATGCTGTACACTGCTGGCTCATATTTAAATGGTTGTCCACTAGGACTCAATGATCCCTCTCACAATTACTACTATTGAGCAAGGTATCAAACATACTGAATCTATGCATTTTGTTTTCCTTGCCTAAATATTGAACATTTTTTTTCACCATTGAATTTCATTTTGTTAGATAGTGCCCAGTGTTTAATTCTATCAAGATCCTTCTCTATCTTAAGCCTAACTTCTAGAATCTAGAGTGTTGGCTATTCCTGCTAGCTTGCTGTTGTCTGCAAATTTGATGAATTCCCATCTATCCCCTCATCCAAATCATTGATGAAGATATTGAAGAGTACTGTACCTAAAATAGAGCCTTGGAGTACACTACTGCATACTTTTCTCCATGTAGATGCAGTTCCATTGAGGACTACATGTTGAGTGTGTTTGGAAAGCCTGTTATGAATCCATCTAGTGGTGGTGCTATCTAACACACATTGTTCTATTTTATCAAGTAGTAGGTTATGGTCTACTTTGTCAAATGCCTTATTGAAGTCCAGGTAAATTACAGCATATTGAAAGCATTCCTCTGGTCCACTAATTTTTTCACTTTGTTAAGGAATGCAATAAGATTAGTCTGGCATGATCTATTTTAGCTTTTGGTTATTACTTTGTTTGCTTTGTTTGGTTTTGTATTTAAAGGAACATACAAATAAGTCCCAGTATGTTTTTGATCTCCTACTGGAATATAACCAAGATACCTCAACCATTAGGAAAGGCTTCCTAGCCAATAATGGTTGGAGAAGCAGAGGCACCACAACTAAACCTCAGTGCTATCACAATGAACAAACACAACACAAACTCTGTCCTTTTAACCTCATTTTGAACACTGCCTATATATAATGGCCCTGGGTTGGGCCGAGAGGCAAATAAGGAGCTGTGATGTTCCTTCAATACACCAGGGTGATTTGCCACAAAAATATGTAACCCTTCCCTGGTGCAGAGCTGAAGGGATTGGATACTGTAGCCTAGAGGATAATTCTCTGCCTTACAAGGCAAAGGTTGCAGGTTCAAGTCCCAGGGGGTATGGCTAGCTGATGAGGCCAAAATAAGGCTGAAATAGATCTATCCTAGTCTCCGTTAATTTTCAAATTCAGCAAAAAAACCATGTGACATATATACATATATGTGACACATACAGATAGAATTGTCGGCTATCAATAAAATTAACTGCCTTGGAAATGGCCCTGGGTTGGGCCGAGAGGCAAAAAAAAAGGAGTTGTGATGTTCCTTCAATATACCAGGGTGATTCGACACAAAATGTAACCTTTCCCTGGTACAGAGCTGAAAGGATTGGATACTGTAGCCTAGAGGTTAATTCTCTGCCTTATAAGGCAAAGGTTGCAGGTTCAAGTCCCAGTGAGGGTATGGCTAGCTGATGAGGCCAAAATAAGGCCGAAATAGATCTATCCTAGTCTCCCTTAATTTTCAAATCCAGCAAAACCATGTGACACACACACACACACACACACACACACACACACACACACACACATATATATATATATATATATATATATATATATATATATATATATATATAACATGTAATACATTATAAGTAACATATTTGGAATCAGAATTTGTTGCATAAAAATAAAAACCAGAAGCACACTGAGATAACTGGTTTCATTAATTTCTTTAGAAAAAAAATAATATATATACAATACCACAAGTAGATTATTTCTTAAAAGTAAACACAAACAGGACAGTTAGTTTCATTTCAGCAGAGCAGACAAGCACAGTATGGACAGAGTGCAGAGTGGATACAGTGCAGAGTTTACTGAACCACACCCAGGCTTAAGCTTCTTAAGTTTTCAGTTTTGAGACTCAGAAGTGTTTAGCTCCCATTGGCTGACTTAGTTGCTGTGCCTATTCACTGACTGACCTTTTTAACATGGGCCTCCTAGTTCATGAATATCTTAACATTTGGGAGGAGTTTGCAGAGTTCTGCTTCTACTTATCAGCCATGAGCTGTTACTAGAGTCCTTGCATTATGGAAAGCTAAAAGTGGTGAAAGGGACCCAGTGGGGAAATGATGCATAAAAATATTGGAGTTGATGAACCTTCAGCATCAAACTATTAGCTGCAGGGAGAGATTTCCACATGTAACTTATCAGCTTGAGGTGTTGAAACTACTCAAGGGAGCAAGATTACCTGTGAAATATGTTAGCATATAGCACCAGTATATTACTTACATGCCTTGAAGCATCCAGGTAAGAATTAAAATGACATTGCAAAAGAATAGAATAGAAAAGAAGGAACAGCTAAATATGATACAGTTACTATCCTACCAGAACATTATAAAAACTGGTGATGCTTTATCAATATATTTCCCAGGTGCAATGTTATGGTTACATTCTTTGCCTTACGATGCATGTCAGCAAGGTTGTTCCCTTTCACAAAGTAGTATTGAGGGGGATCATCGTGTGCACAGTATCAGAAGAAGCCAGTGTTATTATTGATGTTTCTGCCTTTTCTTAAAACCTCTTTGAATGAAAATGGCAGATGTGACGAGAAGCAAAGCCCCAAGGTCATCACTTTGGCTGGAGGTTCATTAATTTTATAAGCATAGATGGGGTGAGGTTGGCCTATTAATCCAAGCAAATTAAACATCGATAGTTACATTCTAATGGGAACATTTTGCTTCAGCTGTATGTGATAATGTCGATGGCAGTCTTGATAATGTATCTCCTCAAACTGTCCTTTGTATTCCTGGAGCGGTATAGACAGTCAGATTGCAGGCTTTCTGGAAAAGAGCAGCCGTGTATTCATGGTGCACTTAGCAGCATGGAGTCTGGCAAGATGAGCTATTTTCTCTCAGCGACCCACAATTAACATGACAGTCCCCAGCAGACCTGTTTGGAAGCAAATCAATAGGCCCTGGCTCTTAGAAAACAATTCTGTTTGGCCACACAAGGACACCAGCCAGAAGGTCAGGTATCAAAGATTAAAGCCTCTGTTGAATGTAGTTCTAGCCCTTTGCCCTGTTCGTCTGACTGACAAGTCTTTCTTATCTTGAGAGTTTTTAATTTTTTTTAAAGATGTGATTTTTAAGTACTTTCGATAAGATTAAATCTGAGTTAAGCTAAGCTGAAGATCAATTGTCATAAATCATTGCAAGTCTGTTCTTCATATAACATGTATAGAGAAGAGCTCAAAAGAGACAAATGGTCTCACCCTCATCCTTGGGCTTTAAATCCCCCAAATGGCCAAAGTTTTAGGAATTGCAGTTTAGCTAATTTAGAGAGTACCAAGTTAGAGAAGTCTGGACTAGAGCAAGAGGACTAGGGCAGAGCTTTTATGGCTTGTAGAAAATACAGTTGCATTTACTTAGAACACAGGTGTCAAACGTGCAGCATCATGTTGCCATCATGTGATGTTTCTTGATGTTCTTCCCATTTGCAGAGGTGGCGTGGGCATGGCTTGTGCATGATGCATTCAACCCCTGGGTGACTAGTTTGATATCCCTGGCTTAGAACCTCGTTGATATCTAAGACTAATGAATGCTTATTAGCAAGGATCCAAACAAAGAGAGACAATTCCATGGGAGACTTAGCATACAAGCAGCATATTGATTTTAATTGTCTTAAAAGCATTTGAATGGATAATTGTGCTTTTCTTCCCTCTATATAGAATTAATTGATTAGTCCTCCATACCCTCAGATTCCTGTATGAAACCATTACAAGTATGCTTTAAATTGGACTCTACGTTCATCAGGAGTTAGATTCAGTGCCCTAAATGTCCCCTTCCAATTCTATGGAGAACAATGGCCCTGATCAAGCAGGATCCTTTTGTGTTCAATTTACCCAGTGAAGAATGAAGTGCCTTGGTGACATCTAGGAAGAGCTTGTTTCTAGGGAAACCATGGTATGTTTTTGCATAAGGGATCACTTCACATGAACTGAAATCCTCATAATTGGACTGAACATGCAAAAGCATCACGTGAACTAGGAATTGGCTCATCACCTTGCGGAGAGCTACTAGAGCAGTGTTTTTCAACCAGTGTGCCGCGGCACACTAGTGTGCCGCGAGACATGGTCAGGTGTGCCGCGAGGCGGTTCGCCCCCCCCGCTGCCGCCGCCGCTATTGGCACCCTCCCGCGGGAGGCCGGCAAAGTTTACTTTGAAAGTCGGCCCCCTCGCGCCCATGGCTTCTCGTCGCTTCCCCGAAAGCACCGTCGCTTCCCCGAAAGCGCGCTCCTCATCTCCCTGCCCACGGGGAGGGGGGGCGGGGAGGCGCCGGCAGCAGAAGGGAAGGGAGCCGGGGCCGCCCCTGCCTCCCCACGGTGCCTCCGGCCCCCTCGGCCTTTCGGCGCTGCCCCCCGCCCGCCCCCTCTCCTCCTCCGCTGTCTCCTGCCTTTCGGCGTGGCTCCTCCCGCACCCGGAACGCAGGAGACAAAAAATGGCCCAACTCTCGTTCTCTCTCCGTTCTTGTCAGCGGAGGCCAGCGAAGGTGATATTCAATGTCGGGAGCGCGCGGGCGGTTGCGCGCGCTCCCTACCCCCCTGCTAGCTGCTCGGAATATTCAAAATAAGAAAAACCTTTGCCGGTGAAGGCTTTTCTTATTTTGAATATTCCGAGTGGCTAGCAGGGGGGTAGGGAGCGCGCGCAACCGCCCGCGTGCTCCCAACATTGAATATCACCTTCGCCAGCCTCCGCTGAGAAGAACGGAGAGAGAACGAGAGTGAGTGAGAGCAACAGACAGCAAGATAGAGAGAAAGTGAGAAAGAGAGAGAGAAAAAGGGGGGAGAGAAAGAGATAGCAAGAGAGAGAACAAGAGAGAGAAAGAGTGTGATAAAGAAAACAAGAGAGAGAGAGAAAGCAAGAGAGAGAGAGAAAACAAGAGAGAAAGTGAGAAAAAGAGAGAAAGAGGGAGGGAGAGAGAAAGAGAGAGAAAGAACAAGAGAGAGAGAAAGAAAATAAGAGAAAAAGAGATAGCAAGAGAGAGAGAAAGCAAGAGAGACAGATAGGGAGAGGAAAGGAGAGAGAGAAATGAGAACAAAAGGGAGAAAAAAGGAGAAATGATTGAGGCAGAGAATGAGAGGAGAGAGAAACAAAAGAGAGAGAGAGGGGTGATTCTTGAAGCATATGGTAAAAAGCACCCAAATAATAAGAAATGCCCCCCAGCCCACACCTCTTTTTGAAAAGAATAAAAGAGAAAAAACCCCAGCCCTCAACTGGTTTTGGAAATGGTTCCAGTGTGTATACACACACACACATAAGGGGGGGAGAGAGACAGGGATGGAAAAAGAGGAGAAGTGAGAGGGAAAAGGAATGAGGGAAAAAGGGAGGAAGAGAGAGAAATGACAAACATGAGAGAGAAAAGGGGGAAAGACAGGAGAAGTACCCAGAAATGAGATATAAATATGAGTAGGGATGATTGATGATTGACTGTATTTATAAGGGGATGTTACATGGGATTGTATATACGAGGGGGTTATGTATGTATGTATGTATGTATGTATGTATGTATGTATGTATTTATTTATTTATTTATTTATTTATTTATTTATTTATTTATTTATTTGATTTGTGTCATTTTGGTTGGTGGTGTGCCCTAGGATTTTGTAAATGTAAAAAATGTGCCGCGGCTCAAAAAAGGTTGAAAATCACTGTACTAGAGTGTAATGTTGTTTGGATGCCCAGGAGAGAGGGAGTGCATCCCAAAGAAGTCCAAGAAGATACGCAAGAGACAAAAAAGTTTAAATAGCTTGGTTGAGAGGAAACGACTTGAGGCAGATCCTGCCTAGGAGTTCTCAGACTATGTGTAGGTAGTTTGCTCTAGTTTGGCAATATTAATGTCTATAAGTGAAGAACAGTAAAGGAAACTGCTTAGAAGACCCTCAATATGTCTGAGAACTTATTCCCAACCAAATCATCTAAACCTTGCTGTCTCTTCCTCCTCATGCATTTCCTTCCTCTTGGAAATCCAGAATAATTCCATCAAAGGTACTACTTCTTGACAACCATATAGGTTTAAAATATGAAAGGAAATGAAATATTAGGAAAGCCCCATCCGTTGCAATAATTATCCATTTGCATTCTTACCAGTGTGTGACCATCTTTAAGGTAAAGTTCTAGTGGTTTAATGTTTATGCTCATTTTTCACAAAAATATGAAAATGAAATAACTTGCCTGCCAATGGAAAGGGAACCAGAGTATTAAATTGCTCAGAATAAGAATCAGTAAAACTGCAACATTAAAATACTGATCCAAATCAACAAATTGTTAAAAGTCCAATTAGCAGGCTTGATGTTATAATCTCCCTGGTTAGGAGAATGCAGAAAAAGAAAATGATGGCACATACTGGTCTACAAATGGCTGACTGCAGCTGAATAGAATGCAAACAGTTATTAAATTGGACATATTTTTGGCTAGATTAACAGATTTATGAAAGGTTTGGTCCACTTTTTAGATCAGTAAGGAGTTGTGCTTCATTTGGAGTCATTTCCCACACTTGCAGAATTTATGTGACACCTTTCATTTTTCAATATTAATTTTGCTTGGTCTTATTTTATCCTCATAGCAGTAAATCCCATATACCAACCTACTACATCTAATGTCAATGCACATTTTATAACTACTTACACATTTTTGCTGCTTATGAAAATAATGATGAGCAAAATGATAAACAAAACAAAAAAGCAAAATGATAGGCAAAACAAAAACAAAAAGATGTCAATTTGATGGCTCTAATTTAAGAAAAAAATGATTCTATGCATATTAAATTATGTAAGCTAAACTCTTACTAAATATTATATACTTAGAACTATTCTTATGTGGGGTAATCAAGTTTAGTTATAGTTACAATTAAAGCTGGTAGACCATCTCTCATCCCATTCAATTTCCCTCCATGTATTTGATGTGCAATTCTGTCTTCATTCTCTCTCTATGATGAAACAACCTCAGCCCTTTTCTTTTAAACACACTTTTATAGCCAATCCACATGCATTCTATTTGTTATTGTTCTATTACAGTCGCTTCTTAACTACATACTATTCAGTGAATTCAACTTAGGGTTGGTTCTTCAACTCCTACTTAATAAAGCACACTCACCCTCTCATGTAACAACATTTTTGATTTTTTCAATAAAGATTCATTCCTTACCACAGTCATATTATGCACCTACCTTTCTACCAGTATTTGCACATACTAAGATATATCTACTCATTTCCCCAAATATAGGAAGCATTCTTTACAAAGCTATAAAAATTCAACAATTTGCTATTTTGTTTGTATTTTATGTATGAAATTACCTATGTAATTGAACGGGTCCAAAGACGGGCTACAAGAATGGTGGAAGGTCTTAAGCATAAAACGTATCAGGAAAGACTTAATGAACTCAATCTGTATAGTCTGGAGGACAGAAGGAAAAGGGGGGACATGATCGAAACATTTAAATATATTAAAGGGTTAAATAAGGTCCAGGAGGGAAGTGTTTTTAATAGGAAAGTGAACACAAGAACAAGGGGACACAATCTGAAGTTAGTTGGGGGAAAGATCAAAAGCAACATGAGAAAATATTATTTTACTGAAAGAGTAGTAGATCCTTGGAACAAACTTCCAGCAGATGTGGTTGGTAAATCCACAGTAACTGAATTTAAACATGCCTGGGATAAACACATATCCATCCTAAGATAAAATACAGAAAATAGTATAAGGGCAGACTAGATGGACCATGAGGTCTTTTTCTGCCGTCAGACTTCTATGTTTCTATGTCTTTGATACATTAATTTTAGATCCAAATACCTACAGCCTCATTTTTTTCTAATACACACTGAAAATTATTCATGTTCTCAGCCATGAAGAGATCAAGCTTCATAATCTGTTCCAAGTACATTCTCTTTCCTGGTCCTCTTTCCAATCATTCTATGTATTGTGAGAATGATCTGTCTTCTAATACTTTGTATGGGATGTGTCCATCCTATAAACATTCCAGGAATCATTCTGATTTCATTATCATTTTCTTCACTTCTTTCCTTTGTCTATTAGGGTCATTTTTATCCCAATGTCCAGTCTGATCACTGACAAAATATATAATCTTCCATAATCAGAACCACTCATCAACCTTGTATGCGTCACTAATTTTCTCAGTCTTCCTCAATCATACAGAATAAAATAAACCATGCTTTTAAATTTACACACATTCTTTTGCATATACATATATTAATAGACATATATGATTAAGCTACAATATATATATATATATATATATATATATATATATATATATATATATAATAATTATTATTATTATTAATTAGATTTGTATGCCGCCCCTCTCTGAGGACTCGGAGCGGCTCACAACAATATTATTATTATTATTATTATTATTATTATTATTATTATTATTATTATTATTATTATTATAGTATATTGTATTTCTAACTAAGTATATATTTATCCCCATCAGTATTGTATTTCAGTCTGGCACAATACTAAATATAGACACAGATTCTCAGTTCTTTATTTTGGAATTAGTTTATTTGTCCATAGACTCTTGGATATGATTTGACTAGCATAGATATTATTGAGTCAACACATTCAGGTAATCTGCCAGTTGCTGATTTTCTTCAGTTCTGGAAGTTGGTTTGTTGTAACCGGTGATGTTTTTGAGAGTTTTCCACATGTTTGCTAGTTCGTTTTTTGAGAATTGATTCTTTAGTTTTTCAGAGTAGTTCCTTTTTGCTGCTCTGATCTCTCTTGTTAATACATTTCTGGCCTGATCGTACAGCATTCTATCACCTTTTCTGTAGGCTTCCTCTTTGGAATGGCGTAACTGCTTAAGTTTAGCTGTGAACCAAGGTTTATTGTTATTGTATATTCTCAAGTTCCTGGTTGCTACACATTATTTATTAAAGGTAAGTATTACCAATCTTTGAGGTTCACAGTTTCTTTTGACATCTAGAACACAATAAAACATCAAAGCACCTTATAACAGTATAAAGAACACAATAAAACACCAACAGTTAATAGCACTGTATGTAATAGCACAATGCAATTTTATAAAGTAACCACCCCAAAAGTACCGAAGACACCACAGACTGAAAAAATAAGATCCAGATAATACCTAACAATTCTCCCAAGCCCTTCTATTTACATTGCAATGGACAAATACTGTCCTTTCTTTTGTTCTAATTTGCAAGGAATACCCAATGCATAAAAATAATCTGATGTACTTTCCTTTACACATATGAACACTATGTGCATGGGCACATAGCCAGAATTCTTCCCTTTTCCTGTGGCTTTTGTCATCTTCAGTCTTTGCTTCAACCCTTCCTGCTTCCTCCCATGTCTCTCTTCTGTATCAGATACATTGTCTGGACATTAACTCAGGATTCTTTTAAGATAGAGCTACTTTTGCCTTCGGAAATAGCCTGATTGACAGTTTAGGGGCCCACAGTGTCTCTTTGCTTTTGACCTATGAACTGAGCTTCTTGAGGGGTGTCTAAACTTGCCGCTCAAAGTAGCCATTTATACTTGTTCAGACTACTCCACCGCCTTCTGACACATATTAAAGAATGCAGTTGATGGTTTGCTTTACTTGCTGGGAGATGACAATTTTTGGAAGGGGATATGAGGCCTAGAGAATCCACAGTCACTTGTCTCAGACTTATATTTGAATGTAAGTCTGGTACTTTCCAAGTTTCAATGACCTGGTTATTGTGGCAGAATGTTCAAGGCAGCACATTTTATCCTGGTTTACTTTTTGTTGTATTAAGGATTTGTGGGTTGCATTTTAATGCAGATAATTGGCTATGCTCTTTATCAGGAAATTGAATTCCAATCGTGCGATTTGTTACCTTTGTATTTTTAATTAATTCTACACACTTTTTAGATGAAATTGTTTTCTATATGAACACACATAAATACGTAGATTTATTTTATTCAAGGCACATATTTTTTGCCTTGTCCCCCTGAGGATCAAGACAATCATTTACAACACCACACAGCAAGGAATTTTAAAAATAAAATACTAAGAAAATGATAAATACCCTGCAGCAAAGCCTAACGCAGAAGAAAATAATCAAAAATAAACAAAAGGAAAAAAAGAAAGAAACAACAAAAAACAGAAACATCATACAATGCATTAGTTTTATGGCTTGAAGTGTGTTGCTATTTTCTTGCTGTTTGAAATTTTATAATGAAGAAATCAAATGAAACTAGTTCAATTATAAATGACTATAGAGTGTCCTGACCAAGGCCAAACTGACATTTAGAGGTGAGTTCCAAGTAATTTACTTTGGTTTGCAAACAATTACATACAATAGCAGGTACAGCATGGGTGTGCTCATGCTGTGTGCATACAAAGGAGCAAGAGATAGCTTGACAAAGCCAGTATATAGAAGTGTATAAGTAGTGCTTAGCTTACAGATGTAATTGAGTCCTGAACTACGGCCATAAGTCATAGAATTGTAGGTTGAAGCATCACGTGATCCGATTTGATTTTTCTACATTTATTGCAGTGATCATTAATTGAATTCCATGTTCATTAAGCAAATCAATTTTCTCTAACGGGTTTGGGTTTTTGTGTGTGCTGGAAACTGGAAGTAAATGCAAGAAACCTGCAAGACATGGCTGTAAGATGCTGCAGATAGCAAGATAGCATGTCTCTGTCTCTGTCTGTCTCCATCTCTCTCTCTCTCTCTCTCTCTCTCTCTCTCTCTCTCTCTCTCTCTCTCTCTCTCTCTCTGTCTGTCTCTCTCTCTCTGTGTATGTATGTGTGTGTGCACTTGTGTGCAGCCACTATAATTTTGTAAATGTGTCACAAATAGCTTTGGGAGGGGAGGTCTGTTGTTACTTTAAACAGTCATTAAATGACCAGTCATAAGTTGACAACTACTGCACTTGTACTCCAGAAGTAGTCAAAAATTTTGGATGCCATGAAAAAGGTTTCAAATAGTCTATGCTCAGAGACCCAAGGTGAGCACAGAGCTGAAGATGGAGCAATTGTTCCCAACAAAGAGCTGATGGGCCATGGTAGATATGATATAGCCCTGCTACTAGTTGTGATCTAATTATGATCATTGTTGCTTTTGTATCACTCACTCACTTCTGAAGGCTAGCTGTTCCACTGGTTAATTGTCCTCACTATTAGGAAGTTTCTCCTTAATTCCAAGTTGCTTTTCTTCTTAATTAGTTTCCATCCATTGTTTTTTTATCTTGCCCTTTGGTGCTTTGGAAAATAAGTTGACCACTCCTTCTTCTTTGTGGCAGCCCCTCAAATACTGGAATACTGCTATCATATCCTTCCACTAGTCCTAGACTCTAAAGTCTCCGGAGAGGGGTGGCATACAAATCTAATAAATGAATGAATGAATGAATGAATGAATGAATGAATGAATGAATGAATCTAGGCAGGATATTCAAATACATAAATAAAAGTATGATGTCACTGCTATTGATGAAATGTTTCTAGAGGCTTCTAAGAGAGAAGAATCTACTCTATAAACGTACAATAAAAAAATTCTGCAATGAACATTATTTCTTCTTCAAATATTCTCAGGCACTACTAATGCATAAAAACATCCATTTTAAAAATCTATTTCTGTGGAATTTTTGTTATCCTCTAATTCTTCAAAGAAAGAAAAGCTAAAAACGGTCCAGTCAGATATAATGAATGCCAGACTGTGGCTTATTAAACCAGGATTAAGTTCCATTTCTTGAATTTAGCCTAACTGTAACTGCTTTTATAAGGGTCCCAATGCTTCTCTTCCTTCCATTCATCATTTATCTCTCTAATTTATAAACCTACCCATCTCATAAAAAAGTGACTCTGGGCAGCAACCTGTTATTCCCCCACCCCTTCCTTGCTTTTTACTCCCACTCAAGCTCCTTACAGCTGAAGCAGAGAATTTAAGATGCTTGTTGAACAATGCAGGCAAATTAACTATCCATTTTGGGACACCACAAGATATAAAAAGCCATTTTCAAAGGCTTTAACTTTTCAAAGGCTGAATAGTTAGCGGCAGACAGCCATTTTGGAAATCTTTGTTCAAGATGGAGAATTCAGCTGTATATTTTCCAAGTTCACTTTAACCCCAAGCTTTGAGTGTCGGCAGTTAGTTTGGATGAATTACTCTCTAATTTCTGCTTTTTCTGCTTTTTGGACAAGCCTTTAAATTACAGTTTAAGAGCCTGTGCTGGAGATGTCATCCTGTGTAATTTATGAAGACCCTCGGAGTTTTCTGAAGGCACAAATGAATGGTCAAGCTAGAGTTCAAGCTATGTGACTCCACACCCCCACACCCCGAGCTAAATCCATTGGGTACAGATAGAGTTTGCTCATCTTCCCCAGAACAACAATGAGGTGAATAAATGGAATTCTGAGGTCTGGGAAGATAAAATATGGACACTTTCAACTATAGCTCTGTGAGATAGGATCTCAGCAAGGGGAGGTAAAGGTACATATGGTGGGTTTCTTATCTGTAGCTGTGCTCCAGTTTAATGCTCACAATCTTTCTTAAACTTATGTAAGGATTGGAAATTACCTTTGTTTATTACTGTGTTTTTTAATTATCTGAGTATATCAGAAATTGTGTCTTGGTGGCTTTAGTATCCAGAACCCTTCAGGCTATCATATTCTCACTGTGCTCATTATAAACATGCTAGTTATAGTGTGTTTTTATTCCCTGGACATTGTAGGATTTGGAAATTAGTTCATTTGGTAAGCTCACAGCAAATCTAGGTATTGTTAGATTTTCCCAATATTTTCCAGATTCTATGATTCCCAAATCTCCAGAATAATGTTCAAACATCAAAAATAATGTTTATTTCCTTCTTTCCTTGCATCCTTCTAAATATATATATTTGCCGTGTTCTGAAATTCTGAATGCCTCTGAGATTTCATCAATCACATTTATTCTGGAGTATATTAATATGCAACAGTCAGAAGTTGGGGGAAAAAAAACATAAATACACATTTGAAACTAAGTTAGGGTGGAATAACACTGTTCACTTGATTATGCCTTAATCTATTTTGAGGGTTTATACAATACATTGAAATTAAACTATTTTTTTTTTTAAAAAAAATTCTTTTTAGATTTTTAGGTAATTTTATTTTTGTATTTTTATGTTTTAAATTTTTTTGGTACTTCACTCTCCTTTTGCTGGTCTTTAACCACAAGAAAGGTTGATTGTTTGAACTAAATGAGCCAAGGTGGCGCAGTGGGTACTCCAGGCCACTAAAGCTGACTAGATCTGCAGGTCAGTGGTTCAAACCTCATCACTGACTGAAGGTTGACTCAGCCTTCCATCCTTCCGAGACAGGTAAAATGAGGATCCGGATTGTGGGGGCAATATGCTGGCTCTGTTTTTTAAAAAAGTGCTATTGCTAACATGTTGTAAGCTGCCTTGAGTCTAAGGAGAAGGGCAGCATTAAAAAATTAAATAAATAATAAATAAATAAATAAATAAATGTGCAGCATTCACAAAGCCACAGGACACCATACAAAATGAAAACTACAATGTTAAGCAGCTGCAACAGTCTAGGGTTTAACTGACTGTAATTGTTTAACTGATTGTAACAGAGCCAGATTTTCCATGTAAATTTAGTTAAGGAATCAATTACAGATATTTGAAATTATGGCTAATAAATGGATCTTTATTTAAAGCCTTAAAAGGCTTATATTTCCACAGTTAGGTATTACTGTAAATGTCTTACTGTCACATGGATATACCCTTTCATAGCACACTGTGATTGAAAGGAAGATAGACATTCAACAAATAAGTAAAATCAACCTTTATGTCAGTTCAATCCATAAATCACACCAGGGAGAAGGATACATAAAACTAATTAGGAGATCATTACAGTATATGCACTGGGCATATTTTTTCCTGTTGTTTTGTGCTGCAAACTCATTAAAAACTCCATGTCTCTTGAAATGCCCTGACATGAAAGGTGATGATGAATATGACTATAAAGACCGAAAATCATTCAGAGCCTGCTGTCTGAAAAATTAGACAGTGACACATTATCAACTTGTTAGAATGTACTTATCTCTATTTATTGTATTCAATTAGCACATAATGGATGTTGCTTGAAAACAGTCACTTTCAGCTGAGTTGGCATTCATTTGGCAGAAGAGTTTAATTAGAACAGGGTTTTGAAAAATAGGCACCTAGATAGGTGAACACTGTTGAGGCAATACTTCATGTTCTTCTAACTCTATGGAAAAATCATATGCCAAACTGCCCTTTGCTGACAAAAGCTTAGGTTGCGCAAGCACTTCACAGTGTGTTCTAACCATGAGGAAAGTTCTTTTCGTATGTAAGTGTTGTCTATGCCTGGTATTCATTCATAAGTGGTTTGAAGTTCCTTTCTCAAACCCAGCCTTCTGCATGGTGTAGGAGAAGGGTGGAAAAACTGTGTTGATGATGTATATTGGTTATGACCTACATGGCATCAGACCAGATTATCTCTAGTACCGCCTTCTGCTGCATGAGTCCCAGCGACCGGTTAGGTCCCACAGAGTCGGCCTTCTCCAAGTCCCATCAACTAGACCTAGGGGAAGAACCTTCTTTGTGGGGGGCCCAGCCCCCTTGAATCAGCTCCCCCCAGAGATTTGCACTGCCCCCACCCTCCTCGCCTTCCATAAAAGCTTAAAGACCTATTTAGGCCACCAGGCTTAGCGTCATTAGACCCTAGCCTCCTGGCCGACGAGTGTAGTATGTTTTTCTGTTTGAATGATAATGAATGATTTTAAATTTTATTAGAGTTTTTTAAAAAGTTTTTCAGTATATTAATTGGATTTTTAGATATGTATATGGTATATTTTTTTTGACATATTGTGAGCCGCCCTGAGTCCACGGAGAGGGGTGACATACAAGTCAAACAAACAAACAAACAAACAAATAAATAAATAAATAAATAAGATTTAATGCATAGTCAACAGGGTTAGCAAGCAAAACAGCAGTATGACAATTGAGACTTGCTAACTGTTTAGGTTGTAGAATAACTAAAATTTTAGATTGCTTGATGAATGGTAACATGTGTTCCATAACACTGGAATGCAAATTGGTCATGTGCCTCTTGACACTTAGCTGATTGATTGAAGCTGCAGGCAAGCCCACATGCTAAAATGAAAATGAAACTAAAGCTGCATGGAGGTAAATTGCTGGAGGGAGAGGCAAACACAGAATTTTATTTTCTTGTGTTACTCAGACTGCTGAAACTGGCTTTTTGTTTTTTGCTGCAAGGAGGTAAGTCAATAAATATAAACGCCTATAGAAGGTTCAAATTATTAGACTTATTTTGTAAAGACTGCTTAAGTTGTTCTAGACAACTTAACAGAATGAAGAAGCTTTTTAAAATAAATACTTGATCTGAAGTGGCCAAGTGGTATTGTATCTTCTTTTAAATAGCAGAGAATACTTCCAGAAAGCCACGTCAATTTTAAAGACCTATAGAAATAGCAAAGTACAGTAATACCTCTTCTTACGAACCCCTCTTCATATGAACTTTTCATGATACGAACCTGGTGTTTAAGATATTTTTTTACCTCTTCTTCTGAACTATTTTCACCTTACGAACCCGAGCTGCCACTGCTGGGATGCCCCCAAGCACCAGGATTTCCCTGAGCCTCCCCTCGCTGGGAATCCCCACCTCCGGACTTTCTTTGCCAGCCGAAACACCCGTTCTTGAATTGCTGGGATTTCCCTGAAGCTCCCCTTGCTGGGATTCCCTTCATTTTTGCCGGTGAATCCCAGCGACAAACTCCCCCCTATCAAACTGCATGGCCAAGTCTCTCTTTTTTTGGCAGAGGCTAAAGCGGGGCTGTCAAGGAGGGAGGAAGTCTCTCCCAGTGATCCAGAGAAAAGAAGCTCCTCCTCCTCTTCTCATCAGATGACAGCCTGGCGGTAGCTTTCGTGGTGTTTGGCATGAACGCCGAACTAAAGCATTAATTTTTTAAAAAAATTGGGTTCGGGTCCGGCATGCTGAACACCACAAAATTTGGTACGGACCCGAATTGTGCGGGTTCGGTTCGCCCAACACTACTCAAGAGAGGCTCTTTTTGCCTTGCTTCATTGGGACTGCCACCTTTTGCCACCTCTTGCTGTCCATCCCCCCACTCCGTTAGCCTCAGATTCATCCGCCCACCACTTCTTTTATTTAAGTCATAATATTTTGGATTTTCCTAATGGGCTTGCACGCATTATTCGCTTTTACATTGATTTCTATGGGAAACATTATTTCATCTTATGAACTTTTCTTCTTACAAACCTTGACTTGGAACGAATTAAGTTTGTAAGACAAGGTACCACTGTATCGGAGAAATGTACATTATAGCAATATATTAATAACAGAAAATTTTCTTAAATGTAATCACACTAACTCCTCCCAATTATTTAAATAGATCTACTCCAAACATGACTAAGTCAGGGTTTAACTCAGCTGATTTATCTTAATACTAAAACAGGATACCGTTACATTTCAGTTTATACTTTTACAGATCTTTAAATCCTTTTCTCTTTTCAAAACAAACAAAAACAAACAAGCAAACTAAAGGTGATAGGTCATGAATGGATAATTTTTTGTCATCAGATGTTCCTGAAATTAAGATATAACTGGGCTGGCAAATTAGACATGTGGAGCTTCGTAGCTTATCTATGGTCATTCTATTAGATTCCCGCATCTTTCTCAATTGGCCAATTGGAAGTAGAAGTTCAGCAAATTCTGGAGAACTTAAGTTTAATTCCCTCTGTCCTACATATATATTAAAGACCTAAAATGGGGTTTGGGAAGTATACTGATACATACATACAAATAGTTATGATATTAAACTGATTTAAACCTTCAAAAACAAATATATCAGAAAAATGGATTAAGAAAACCTAACTTTTTGCTTGTTGAGTTGGTATATACTGTATGTAATAATGTTATTTTCTTGGGTGTGCATCTTAGGAAAAGGAGGACATTGCTACTTCTTGCAACACTTTATTAAACTTTCCCTTTTTTTTCTTCTAACTCTCACACTGTAAATCACATTTAAACACACGTCAGTGTAATATATCTGGAAATGATGTTAAGTGAAGTTTTGGAACTATATTTTGTGCTAACATTGGTCTGAATTCTCAGCCTTTCAAGGAATTTATGGTGTGTTTGACTGTCATTGACAAGAACATCTGAAAGTTGGTTTTAAAGGGAAAAAACAATTTTTTATCATCTTGATGGTTGATTGACAACTTCAAGAAAGAAAGCTAGGATATTTATTGTAATTACTCCCTATTTCAGAGGAAAAACAGAAAGCAAAACCCTTCATAAACAAAAGCATATTGTCTATTCCTTTTACAGTAGTCTAACTTTCCATTATCTTGTCTGATTTTAAAATGTTTTCCTGTAAGACCTAGAACATAGTAAGTCTATTAGTACATATTAGATATGGACACTAGCATGTAGAATATACATGGCCAATGCTTTCCTTGATGCTTGATGCATTTTGTAATATTAACCCACTGTGGTGCAATGAATTCCGTGCACAAACTCAAAGGCTTCTAATCAAGGTAAATGAAATATCATAGGAAATATTTTAAAAGGCAGAATATTATATAGAATATCCCCATAAACATGCTTATATACAGAAAAAAGATTCACTCTTAGTAGCCCCCAGCTTTGTCAATGTGCCATCGAGGAATGGTCCAGCTCACTCACCCCCTCACCACATTTGTTAATAGCCTGGACCAAACTATTCAACATAACAAAGCTCTACCTCCTTCAGACAGCCATATTAGGAATTGCCCAAAGCCCTTTCTTCATACCATCATCCAGAAAGGCTCAGCCAAACTTGAACTCAAAAACACAGTCTACAATGTTGCCCCTGCCTGGCCCGATGAGAGTCTGATAGCCAACCAGAGTGCATATCTTTTACAGGAGAAGGAAGCCCCCAGGGCGGGGCCCAAGAGAGGGCCTAAAACAAGGAGCATCTCTGCCCTTTTTCACTTCACCCAACATCTGGAAGCATGTGATCCACCTTTTCTGTCCAGAAGCTCAGGATTGGACAGGACTATCTATCTATCATCTATCCATCCATCCATCCATCCATCCATCCATTCATTTAACTTCTATGCTGCCCAATCCCAAAGGATTCATGGCGACTTACAATAATAATAGAAATATAAATAGATACAGAACAATAAAAAGAAGTCAAATATAATAAAAAAACCTATAAAACCCCGTATTAAAAGAAACCCATTAATTATAAAACAGGTTTAATTATAAAATCTTTAAACCTTCTTTCCAAGAAATCCAGTGTCTTTTTCCCTCTTGGAACTGAACCCAGAAGAATATTCCTTACAACTCAATGTTATAATAAGCAGTTATTTTGAAAGTAAAGGGAGAAGAAGACGGCAGAGGAGGAAATGATTAGATAGTGTCATTGATGCAATGAACATGAATTTGGACAAACTCTGGGAGATAATGGAGGATGGGGGGCAAGGGGTGGTGGTGTGCTATGGTTCATGGCATTCCAAAGAGTCAGACATGACTAAGTGACTGAACAACAATAATAGAATCCTAGACATAGAAGACACCACTTGACACCCATTTCCCATTTAATTTAAAATATCCCCAAAAGATAGCTGTCTATCATTTGTTTTAACACATTGTAATAAAGTATTTTCTTTTTTCTCATACTTATGAAAAAAAAGAATTACAGATACATTTCCTTAGAAGACATCATAGATTAATAGTATTTTATTTGTTATAATATATGGAAAGTATAAAATTATTATAAAGTAATCTATGTAAATTAATTAAGCCTCCCCAAAATCTAACCAAATGAATAATGCAGAAGGGGGTAAGCAGAAGGGGGTAAAACAAACAAACAAACAAACAAACAAACAAACAAACAGGAAACCAGACAAAATGAACAAATGGACAAAAAACCCAAACAGGAAAGTAAAAAAAGAAAGATAAAGAAAAATAAGGAAAATCTTATTCAAATTTCCACTGCCTTTGTATAATTTTGAACTTTTCAATTTTATATGAATGCTTTTATATTGGAACTTGAACCTTGGATCACACCCAATTGTAGGAAGAAACATGACAAGTGATTCTAGGAGCTGAAATGGTTACATTTTTCTTATGTAAGAAGGTTAAGTGAGAGCATTAAGAATACTCATTAAGGGTCAAAGCCAAGTGCAGCAGGATAATTTCAGTCAGCTTCTCAGTAGTCAATATGGACAAGTCTGAACTTGCTCCATTTTAAAATTGTTTCTCCAGAGGATCATTATGGTTTGAATTATATTCCAAAATATGAAAGATACAGGAGTTTAAAATGTTGGAAGGAATATAGCCAAAATACCCACCGCATCATATTATTATTAAAAAAAAATTGGCAATATTTTCCTAAGCATTTTAGTCTCCCTGCGGAAAAGCAAAAACTTTCTGCAATTTGTCTTTTCTTATGCCAGACTATGGGAGAATGGGTATTCATTTTTCCATTATTTTCACTGGATCCAAGCATCTGAACTAGATCTCCTTTAAAGTTTGTGAATTGATAATGTCTGCTTCTGGAATTCCAGGTTTTAACCCGTGAATTGGATTGCATCCCTAAAACTTTTTGAGAAACATTTTTGTAGAATGATAGAATTGGAAGAGACTATTTGGGACACCAGCATTCTTGCCTCTTCTCAGAGACATCAAATTAAACATCTTGAACAAATGGCTGCCTGACCTCCACTTGAAGAGATGTACCAAACAAGAGCCTCTGGTTCTTGGTATTTAGTGTCACTGATAAATGGTTCTTATTTTTCTAACATTCATCTGAATATTAAGGATGCTGCTCACCCATTCTCATGGTATTTGTGAAAACAGGGTCCAAGTGACCCTGGCAGACTTCTGGGAGAGCAGCATTCTTGCAAATATATCCCACTATACAGTGATCCCTCGATTTTCGCGGCTTCAAACTTCGCGAAACGCTATACCACGGTTTTTCAAAAAATATTAATTAAAAAATACTCCACGGTTTTTTTGCTATACCACGGTTTTTCCCACCCGATGACATCATACGTCATCACCAAGAGTCACTTCTCTGTCTCTTTCTCTTTCTTTCCTGTCATTCTCTGCTTCAATCATTTTCTCATTTCTCTTTTTTTCTCCCCTTTTTTCTATCATTTCTCTCTCTCTTCCTTCCACTCTTCTCTCTCTCTCTTTCTTCCTCTCTCTCACTCTCTTCCTTCCTTTCTCATCTTTCTTTCTCTCTCTCTTTCTCTATCTTGCTTCTTCCTCTCTCACACTCTCTTCCTCCCTCTCTCATCTCTTTCTTTCTTTCCTTCTCTCTCTTTCTCTATCTCTCCCCCTCTTGCTCTCGAACGGCGAACGAGCGGCCGGGCGAACGGTGGCTGGGCGGGCAAGCGGCGAGCGAGCGGCCGGGCGAATGGCGGGTGGCCGGGCGAACGACGGGTGAACTGCGGGCGGGTGGGCGGGCGGACGGCGAATGGCGGGCAGGCGGGCGAATGGCGGGCAGGTGGGCGAACGGCGGGTGGGCGGGTGCTGGGGGGGCGGGGGCAGCCGACATTCAAAGAAATCTTTGTCGGCTTCCGCACTTTCGTCGCTCCCTGCCCTAATTTCAAGCCCGGCTCCTTGTGCTGCCTTGAAAAAGGGTGCGTGGGGGTAATTTTTGGCTGTCCATAGCCAAAAATGGTGTTTTTACTTCCGCGCCGCTATATCGCGGAAAATCGATTTTCGCGGGAGGTCTTGGAACGTAACCCCCGTGAAAATCGAGGGATCACTGTATTGCTAAAATCACAGTCCTCAAAAGAAAGCTTGCTATGGTGATGTGAATGTGTGAAATGCACATTCACATCTGCAAGGATTTTATGTGCATGTCAAATATCCTTCAATTGGTTTATTAATCTACTTTTGTGTGACTCCATATAAGTATGTGATGGTGGTGGGGAAAAAGGAGAAAAAACAAATTCCATTTGCAGCCATCCAATGGCTGCAACAAAGTGTAGACATCAAAACTGAAGTATACATAACAGATTGCACTGGCTTCCATATGGAAATAATATCAGGGAATTGAAATCCCTTTAAATTGGACGAAATTCAAATGAAGAAAATTTCAATTAAGAACCTTGTGGATTAAAATAGGAATCAGCTTGGTGAACTCTTTAGCAAAAGCAAGGAAGTTCTTGTGGACGTTAAAGCTATATGTGACATTGCTTTTCAATGACTAAGCCTGCTTGATCATAGACCCAGGGTGTTAATGCTGAACTGTAGGTATTTATATGCATTAAGAAATTCTACCCTGACTGTTTATAACCCCATCTAACTATCACTGTGCTGATAAATCATTGATGAAAGCAGGATCTATAGTGCCACAGTATTGGCTTCCTAACATTGTAAATAATTGGTGTCCAAATGTTCATGGCTTCAGCTGGGATTGTAATCAGTGAAATGAGAAGTGTGGATAGTCATATGGATTATGATAGCCTAATGCAAATTTCTTGGTCTTAAACTGCCTAACACATTTTTGGAAATTAAAAATAAAATTAACCTCGGGATAAAATTATAAAAGGATTTATAAGGATTTATAAGAAATAGCAAGACTCTAATTTCCTTAAGAATATTCTTCTTCCCCAAAGGCCATTATATTTCTTTATATTATTTTATAATTATTGAACTTGCATCAACACCATCTAGTCACTTTAAAAAAAAAATTATTTGTTTTGTCATATTGGAGGTATGTAAAGATATAATAATATTCATATACATGATACTAGTAAAAAAATAAAAGAAACATTAGATATATTAATATTCATATATATGATACTAGTAAAACATAAAAAGAAACATTAGAACAGGGGACGGAAGGCACACTGGTGCACTTATGCACGCCCCTTACTGACCTCTTAGGAATCAGGAGAGATTCCCCAAAGGCCATTTTTATATTATTTTATAATTATTGAACTTGCATCAACCCATCTAGTCACTTTTGTGGTGGTAGGTGTGTCCTTACTAGTAGTAATACAATATCACTGTAATGGTTTAATGACTCTATGAATTGCTAATGTCGAAAGACTCTTTAAGGCCTATAACCAAGTACAGTAATACCTCATGATACGAACTTAATTGGTGCAAGGAGGAGGTTCGTAAGACGAAAGGTTCGTAAGACGAAACATTGTTTTCCATAGGAAACAATGTAAAGTCAATTAATCCGTGCAACCAAAAAAACCCCTGCAAAAAACCGGCTTTCGGCAACTGCTGGGAAGCCGCGCGGCTGTTTTAAAAGGTGACAGCCGACCTGGGGGGCTTCCCAGCACCCCCCTGAACCCGGGTTTGGGGTTCGGGGGGTGCTGGCAAGCCCCCAGGCCGGCTGCGACCTTTTAAAACAGCCGCGCCGCTTCCCAGCTGACTCCTGAAGCCGAACACTAAAGCCGAACTTCCGCGTTCGGCTTCGGGAGACAGCTGAGAAGCGGCACGGCTGTTTTAAAATGTCGCAGACGGCCTGGGGGGCTTCCCAGCAACCTCCCGAACCAAACCCGGGGTTCAGAAAAATTTTGCCTCTTCTTACGAACTTTGTTCGAGTTACGAACCGGCATTCGGGAGGCTTCTGGGAAGCCCCGCCGCCCGGCTGTCACCTTTTAAAACAGCCGCCCGGCTTCCCAGCAGTCTCCGAACGCCGGTTCGTAACTCGAAAAAAGTTCATAAGAAGAGGCAAAAATTTTCTGAACCCCGGGTTCGTATCACGAGTTGTTCGTAAGACGAGGGGTTCGTATCTTGAGGTACCACTGTATATGGGAACATTGCTAAAGACGCCTTCCATTGGTTTTTGAACAGTAACATTTTGATGTCAGACTTGTATCTTTTTAATCTTTTAAGTTGTGCTGGCCTGTTTGAACTATATTGGATTCATTCAGGTAAAATGATAAATAAACTCAATGTATAATTCCATTGTTGTTTTTTTCCATCAACTGTAAAACTAGGTTAGCAATCCATAAGTTTCATGCATTCTTCCTCAAGATATTTGCAGCCATAATGGTTAGAATGCAGTATTGTAGTATAATTCAGCTCATTGCCAGCAGTTTGATTCTCGCTGATTCAAGGTTGATTCAGCTTGCCATCCCTCTGAGGTTGATAAAATGTGGAACCAGATTGTTGGGAGCAATATGCTGTAACTCTGTAAACTACTTAGAGAGTGCATTATTTAAGCAGTATATATATTTAATTGCAATTGCTATTTATTGTATCACCAAATATCAATGTCCAATATCTGAACATCACTGGTATATTGCTCTGTCACTGTTCAGAGAAAAACAACGGAAATTCATGTTACATCTTTGGATGAGCTACGCATGATTTAAACATCTTCAGCCTTCAGGAAAGAAACTCAGGACTTTGCCAATTTTTTTTTTAAAAAAAAATCTGTTTCAATCTTCTTCTGTGACATCATTATGTCATCATCTTTTTTTTTGCCTGATTCTTGCTGGGACAATAATTTAAATTTTTTTGGACATCTCCTTTGGCATTCTTTCGAATATGTATTGCTCTAAAATGACCAGCAATCTTGAATGGGCATTCCTAAAGTCTCCGGTGTATTTGGCTAGTTAAAAGCCACATCCTTTCAAATTTTTCCTTTTGGATTTAAAATGAAACTAAGTAGGCCCAGTAGAGGTGGGGTAGCAACTGAGTTCACATCTGGAAGTGGGGAGAAAATTTAAGGCTCCTGGTGTTACTTGCTCCCTGCTGAAAATGATTGAGCTTGAAGGAGTATTTGCTGCAATCTGTGCAACCTGATCTGTAAGACAAGTTTGGCCCATTAGATAGAATATGACCTTGAGATAGGGATAACTTCTAACCTCTCTTTGACCCAGGCAGTGCCTTTTGAGCAAACAGGAGCTCTTTGTTTTAAGTTAGTAAGAGCCTGAGAAGGTTTATGGAGCAACAGGGGGCACATGTGTCACTAGAAGAATAATGCTTTTATTTTTATCTGTGGATAAGTATTGATTAAATGGAAGTGTGGACGGGCAGGCAGAATCAGTGCAAATATTGACCTATTAATGTGTCAACCAACCATCAAAGTCTTTTAAAAGGTCATTTGAAACAGGAGATAGTGATTCAACTAATCTTTTGATGTAGCAGATATAAATACTGATCAGCGAAAGTCCAAATTACTCATTTATTGATGGAAGCAAAGAAAAAAATGACAGCCACTAACATTCCAGCTGAATACTATTGCATGATATAATCAGATGTAGATATCCATAATAATTCTGGAGGGGTTAAATTACACCAGATTTCCTTTGTAGACCTCCATACAGTTCTGTAAGCATTTGTATGCAATAATTATGTCATCACTTGCTGAGTTTAGGACTTTACCTAGTTGATTTGATTTTGATTTAGTCTTTCACCAAGGATTTCCTGAGTATGCCTGAGGAGGAGGAATCATTTAGGGTAAGCTAGAAATGAGGAATTTTTACAGAACTAATACCTTGAAGTGCAAGATACCACAGATAATTTTATTTGAGGCTTCCAAACCTGATGCTGCATGAAGGCTACCTCTCATTTCCAAGTACTCCACAATGTCCTGGATCTTGTGTTCCAATGACCATGTTGTAATTGATATGAAGGCTTATAGAGATGAAAGAATGCTAAATTCCAGACCAAGAGTCCTTATTTGTTTGTTTGTTTGTTTGTTTGTTTGTTTGTTTGTTTGTTTGTTTGTTTGTTTCCTGGCCAACATATCCATCACACCTTCCTTCTCATATTTTCACCAAAAGAACAACCCTTTGAAGTGAGCTGGGGTGGCAGAGAGTTACTGGTCTAAGACCGTCCAGTTGGCTTTTATGGTTCTTCCAAATGTGCTTTTTTTTCCACAAGAAGCAACAATTTTTCTTTGAAGATGTTTCACCTATCATTCAAGAAATTTCTTCAGAGAAAAACCAATAAATCCAGTTGCCTTTTGAGAAAAAAACAACCATGGCCTAGATGACTGAGAATTTTCAGAGGCATTTTAAATGGCTAAAGCAGGACTAGAACTCTCAGTCTCCTGGTTTCTAACCTATGCCTTAATCACTAGACTAAACTATCCTTTTCAGTCTTTCTAGCTTTCAAGAAAGGGTAGAGTTGTGGAGAAAATTCAGCACAGTGAAGTATGAAAGTCTTCAGTCCATCATCAAGCTCCTACCTTTGAGGTCTCTGAGTACTAGAATTCTATGCCTAGCTTGCTGCTGTCCCAGACATTTCTAAAAGAAAGAAGGGGACAGATTTCCCAAGATTTTAAAAAAATGCTTTGACTGTCAGATGAGCATAATTTTATTTGACAACCAAAAAGTAAAAGGGTTAGTTAAAACATCAGATGCTAAAAATGTTTCAGCTCTCAGCCCACATTCAGCTTGCATCTTGCAGATTTAAATCATGGAAGAAATCTTTTAGAACATATTTATTTATTTAAAACATTTACATAGATGCCCATCTTCAAACTGGCTTTGGGCAACTCCAGTGAAAAGTTAAAATAGCATAAAAGCCATATTTTATTTATTTATTTATTTATTATTTAGATTTGTATGCCGCCGCTCTCCACAGACTCGGGGCGGCTCACAACAAGACACAACACTTCATAACAAATCCAAATAACTTTAAAATATTTAAAAAAGAACCCCATTTTTCTAACAAACACACACACAAACATACCATGCATAAATTGTACATGCCCGGGGGAGGTGTTTCAGTTCCCCCATGCCTGACGACAAAGGTGGGTTTTAAGAAGTTTATGGAAGGCAGGGAGAGTAGGGGCATTTCTAATCTCCGGGGGGAGTTGGTTCCAGAGAGTCGGGGCCGCCACAGAGAAGGCTCTTCCCCTGGGGCCCGCCAACCGACATTGTTTAGTTGACGGGACCCGGAGAAGGCCCTAATCGGTCGCTGGGATTCGTGCGGCAGAAGGCGGTCTCGGAGTTATCCTGGTCCAGTGCCATGAAGGGCTTTAAAGGTCATAACCAACACTTTGAATTGTGACCAGAAATTGATCGGCAGCCAATGCAGACTGCGGAGTGATGGTGAAACATGGGCATACCTAGGTAAGCCCATGACCGCTCTCGCAGCTGCATTCTGCACGATCTGAAGTTTCCGAACACTTTTCAAAGGTAGCCCCATGTAGAGAGCATTACAGTAGTCGAACCTCGAGGTGATGAGGGCATGAGTGACTGTGAGCAATGAGTCCCGGTCCAGATAGGGCCGCAACTGGTGCAACAGGCGAACCTGGGCAAACGCCCCCCTCGCCACAGCTGAAAGATGGTTCTCTAATGTGAGCTGTGGATTGAGGAGGACGCCCAAGTTGTGGACCCTCTCTGAGGGGGTCAATGATTTCCCCCCCAGGGTAATGGACAGACAGATGGGATTGTCCTTGGGAGGCAAAACCCACAGCCACTCCGTCTTATCCGGGTTGAGTTTGAGTCTGTTGACACCCATCCAGGCCCCAACAGCCTCCAGACACTGGCACATCATTTCCACTGCTTCGTTGTATTAAAACTATAAAAAGTAAACAAATTAAAAATAAAAACTTGGCACCAAGTCAAACTAATGATGTGCAGTAACTTCAACTTATCCTCATATAGTATCGTTATTATTACTGTATATTGAGGACTTCTACACTTCTCAGGAAGCTATGATACTTAGCATCAGGGCAATGAATGCTCAACTGGCTTTTTTTTTTTAGTTTGTTTTGAGCCATCCGTATGGATTTTCAGAGTTTCTGCATGCATAAAAGATATTGGTGGTATTTTTGCTTTCCTGATATGTGTAGAGAATAATGTAACTATATCTGACCACAAAAGTTTGGCAGTTTATCAGCAAAAAGCTGTAATATTGGAAGTTCTAAGTCTAAGTCAGCTATTTAGTAGCAATTTTTTGTAACCCAAGTATGTTATCACCAATAAGAAAAATGTAACTTCACAGATCTGTATAATGTACACAAAATAACATGCATTGTGCATTAATCACTAATTATTTTAGGTTACATATTTTCATTCAGTTTTGTAGAACAAAGGTAGTTAGATAGTTAGAATTGCCTGCTGAATGAAAAGGCTTTTTATTAATTTGAATATCGATTTAATGCAATTGCCTAATATTAAAATGTTACAATGACATTGCAAGTAGTCATGATATTTGTATGGATAAAGCAATTGATATATAACTGCTGGGTTCTTTCAGAGCTTAAATCAGAACAAGATATATCTAAGAAAATATCAACATGGATTGAAATTATGCTTTATAGTAGGAAACCAACAAGCTTTTGGTCTAATATTCACTGAGATTGAACTTCAGTGACAAAATAACATTTGATGGAATCTCACAGAAAGTTTTTCCACCTAGCTCTCAGTGCTATAATTAAAATATGATTATAAGTTGAACAGGCTGAATTCATATTGTTTTGATTTTCGTTTCTGAACATTTAGGAGGAATGGATATCCACTGGCAGGTGGAAAAGACAAAAGCATACTGTTGTGGCATTCACATAATTATGTCAACATCATCTTAACATAATTACTATTTGCTCTGGTGGCTTGTGCTGCTGCTGAAAAAAAAATTATTTAAGACTCATCTGAACCAAAATTGCGATGCTGTGTATCTACCAAAAACTAACCATCAATTGGTTCAAAAGCTTTGCAAATCATCTTGAATGTTCTTATTGAATCACTTTTTTCTTTCTTTCTAATTTTAGGTTCTTACTTACCAATTTGATGTGGTGGTTAAATTACAAGTAAAGTGATACTAAGGTCTAGTCCAGCAGTGGGCTACAAGCAGGAACATTAAATTGTGCTTGCCGCCATGGCTCATAAGTTCTTGTGGGGCCAGCATGATTTTGCTGCTGCATCTGTGGAGGTAGAAAAATTGCATATGTACCGCAGGTGCGCCCGTGTTTCAGCAAGGGTTTTTTGCTTCTGCGCATGCCAAAATACGGGCGCACCTGTGACTCTGTGCATGATTTTGCTACCTCCACAGGTGAAGCAGCAAAATCGTGCTGGCCCTGCAAGAACTTATGAGCCGCCGCCGTGAGCACAATTTAACATTCTGGCTCGTAGCCCACCACTGGTGTAGTCTCATCTTAAAGTAGAAAGTCAAACTGGCAATATTGTTATCAACACTTATTTTAGCTCTTGAGTTGTGTTTTATGTTCTCTAGTTCAACTTTGTCTCTTTTCTGGACAGATTAATGCTCTTTCAAAGAAAGCATTGCATTGTAATCCCCCACCATTATTATTTTTCAATCTTCACTGCCTATGTATAAGTCTAGTTCACCCAGGGAATCAAATACTATGAGTTTATGGGAGTTATTAATCCTACAAATCAATCAATCAATCAATCAATAAATATACAAGCAATACATAAAACTGAGAAACACAGTGCTGAATTTTGACTGGGGAAAGCTCCATATCTGATATGTAGATTCACAATTATGCATTCTATACTAGTCCCATTGCTACTTTGAAATATAAATATGTTGAGCTATAATACAATGCCAACTTTCTGCATTTTGTTTAAACTTGGTCCGTGCTGTTTTACTACACACTGCACTTCATTCTGACATTTTATTTATGGCTTACAAAATGCTGTCAAGTAATACTTTTAGATTTAAATCTATTTCCATCTTTATGAGCATCTTCTTCAAACAACTATTCATGTAGTATGGTTATGTTAAAAGAATTGTTGTAGAACAGTGCCCATCTTAAAAATATTAACCCTATATGATTATAATACTTCCCTTTAAGGATCAGCTGTTTTATTGTGCACTTAAGCCTATTCTTATTAGCACAATCGCAGATGAAAGAATGAAAATGGTTAAAGGCATTAGGATAGAAACCAGGTGACTGTGAGTTCTAGTCCTTCCTGAGGCATAAACCCACACAGCTGGGTGACCTTAAGCTAGTCATCCTCATTGCCCCAAAAAGAAGGTAATTACAAGCTACTTCTGAAATCTTGCCAGGAAAATTGCATTGATCTCTTTTTCTCTCTCTTTGTACGAGTGACTATTAAAAATAAATGCTGTGCATCCTTTGAAAATTATTCAGACGTTGTACAAAGACTGCACCTTTTTAAATAATTATTTAAGCAGCCAACATCTTCATGCTTCTATATGAGTTTGAAAAAAAATATTCCTGGGGATTATGGAATGATCTCATTAAAGTTAATGCAAAGTGGTATTTTTTCAGAGTCCCAAGCACTTTTTCTAAATCATTTTCAAAATGTGCAGTCTTACTAAGAATGTTTCTGTTGAGACATATTCTGGAAACAAAAATGACTTTGAAAAAAGAAAGCTGAGGTATCAAACAAAATCCATAAGACCAAGATACAACCTACATTTAATATCATATCCATCTATTATGTTTCATTTAATTTGAATTCATTCTCTTCAGTTTGATTATTTAATAATAATCCACTCCCACCCACATACAGATTTTAAAAAATAATTATTAAAATGATAATTCAGTAAAAAAAATTGGAGGTGGGAAATGGGGACACAATTATAATTATAATTATTTATTAGATTTGTATGCCGCCCCTCTCTGAAGACTCGAGGTGGCTCACAACAATAATAATAACAGTATATAATGTAACAAATCTAATATTAAAAATTATCTAAAACCCATCATTTAAAAATCATACAACACAAGCATACCATACATAAACTATATAAACCCGGGGGAGATGTCTCAATTCCCCCATCATGGAACAATAACGCAAAGCAGATTCTTTTTTTTCAAAATCTGCTATGCGTGATTTTCTTGGATTTGGGATTATTTTGCATTATTTTCTCAGATTTGGGAGTTTTCTTTTGTTTTCTCTTTGTTTTATAAATTATGTTTTGTTTTAGGCCACAGATTAAATGAATGGAAGCCATGGTGCTGTTTTTGAGCACAGAGAGTTCAAATTGTTTATTGCTTATTTAGGATAATCACAAAAAAGGGAAGTCACATGATCACAAGATAGCCTATCTATCCCACATACATCGAGATCTATGCTTTTTTTTCTTTGGCACATCCATTTGCAAACATTTGAGAGAAAATTTACTTTGTATATGTGAGAAAAATCTGCTTACAGAGTTCCTGCCCTCTTCCTCTTCCAGAGCATCTTCCCTCTGAAGGCATATAATTCAGCAATTATATCTTCACATTTTGTAGGAGATGGGGAGTCTCACCCTACACAGACATATACAAAGAATTTTAGTGGCAGATAATCAAAAGTGATTAAGATAAAGAAAGACAACAGCAGTGATTCTTTCAGAGGTGTATAATACCTCCTTTGGGGCAGATTCATGGATTTTAGCAGATTTCCTTAATCGTTATTCATTTCCCATGGATCTTTAAAACATTCTTGCAACCAATGTGTTTTTCTTAGTACATGTCCTGGAAACAATTGCCTTATGTTTTGCTGAAAGAGCTCTCTCATCACACTTGCCAAAGTTCTTTACATAAGCTCATGGCAGGGATGCTTTCTTTCCCATCTTAGTAAACCAAATGATTATGTTCCACCAATGAAAAAGTTTGCAAAAGGAGGTGGGGGAGAGGCTGAAGGGTAAAAAAAATTATGCAGTTCCAGACTACATTGAAAGAAAATAATCTATCACCTAGTGAATAAATCTTCTTTTAGCATAAATGCTACTTTTAAAGATAACTTTGGGGTAAAGAAATAAGGGAAAAATACTTGTTAGATTTGACAGTTAAAATTAATAGCATTTTAAAAGGTGTTTGATTCTCCCCCCCCCTTCCTGTTAAGACTTACCTTGCCAGCAAAAATATCTGTACTGAAATTAAATTGCACTTGCTTTTACTTAGCACTTAGGAAACAACAAGAGCCTATATGTGTCACTGATAATGTGTTGGATCACAAGTTATATATTTTTCAATCCAAGAAGGCTATAGGCTATCTTAAGTAGAACAACACATTTTTACAAAAATGTATGCATTATTTATTATATTTATATCAGAGCTTTCTCCCAGTCAACCCAGTACACTTGCAAATTGATGACTCATATTGACGTGCATGTGAGGGAGGGCGCATTCATATATACAGAAAAAACAACAACATTTTATTCTGACAACAACTTTCTGGGACCGAATAGAGATGAGAAAAGCTAAGTGGCCAAAGGATGCCTAGCAGGCTTAAGGTTATTACACCAAGGCATAAAAATGCAACAAGCAGAACTTGGTAAAGCAGTTCATCAACTGTTCATCTGCTGCTCTTGCCAGCTCACAAATCTTTGAGATTCTATTTATTTATTTGTTTCTTTCTTAGTTTGTTTATTTAGTCATGTAGAAATATGAATTGGTAATATACAAAGATATAACAATGTTTATATACATGATACAAGATACTGATACTGCTAATTCTTGACCTTTCTGTGCAGGGGCTGCCACCACCCGTTCCTAGCTCAATGATGACTACATGATCTTTAACTACCTTGACTATTTTTCTTGGTAAGTGTTCTGTCGGGCTCTCTGGTAGACTTCTCCAAAAAATTCACAGGTACAAATTTCAGACACACACACGTTTGAAAATTCAAAACAATGTTCTTTATAATGAAAAGTCACTTAAACCAAGCCCTCTTTTGGTATAGCAAAGAGCACTCGTCTCCAAACAAACTGGTAATTTGTACAAGTCCCTTATCAGTTCTGTGATACTTAGCTTGCAGCTGTGAGGCAGTTCACAGTCCTTCTTCTTTCACAAAGTGAAACACACTTTGCTCTGGTTTAATTTCAAAGCGGGGAAAAATCAGCACACAAAAGGTCAAAGTCAGTAAAGCAGTCACGAAACACAACAATCAGATAATCCTCCACAATGGCCAAACCCACAGGCTGCTATTTATAGCAGCCTCACTAATTACCACAGCCCCACCCAACCACAGGTGGCCTCATTTTCTTCTATAATAATCTCTCAGTTGTTGTTGCCTATGCATCGCTCTCCGCATGTGTGGCTGTGTCATTAACTCTTGTTCTGAATCCAAGGAGGAGCTAGATAATTGATCTCCTTCTGAACTGTCTGCCACACTCTTCTCCTCCCTGTCACTCATGTCTTCTTGGTCAGAGGAGCCTTCATCAGCAGATTCCACCAGGGGCAAAACAGGCCTGCAGCATGTGGATGTCTCCCCCACATCCACAGACCTTGGGGCAGGAGCTGGGCCAGAGCTAACCACAACAGTAAGAATAGTTGACAATCTTCCATTTTGAACAACTAAGAATAGCAACATATTATAACCCTTTTCTAGAGATTTTTCTCTGGAATTTTTACCCCCTCCATGCAAAACCACTCACAGATTTAACAAAGCAACAGAATAACAGAATTGGAGGGGACCTTGGAGGTCTCCTAGTCATTTCAAACAAATGAACTGCCGGCCAAATAAACGGCTGGCCGAAATTGTGAGGGAGCTAGGAGGAACGTGGCTCCTAGCATTGTTGCTGGCATGGGGAGAAATCACGCGAGATAATGCACGATCTCCCCCGTTGCCTCGGCAACCACCAAGGCTTTTGTAGCTGTGAGCATGACTGCATGCCCTGTAACCTGGGCTGCGCAGTGAGCCCCGTTTTCTGCCACGACTCCCTGTTGCCTCAGCTACAGGCCAGGGCCATTTTGACATCTGGAGGCATGTGCTGTGGGCCCTATAAATAGGGCTGCATAGTAGGGGCTCCTCCTTTTCGCCCTGGCTGTCACAGCAAGAGCGAACACCCGCCCACCCTCCTCTATTTTGTAGTGTGCTTCAAGGTCACCTTTTAGGAGCCAAGTAGGAATTTTTTACAGTCTCAACCTTTATTGCGGCAGTTTTTTTCACTTACTTCACACTGGAGAGTGAGGATGGACAGGTTAGGGGGTGCGGCGCACATTAGTTTAAATCTGGTTACAATTGGCTTATCCCTTTGGTCACTGCGTTTTGGCAGGTGATGGACGGCCCCTCACTAGGAACTCTGGGCGACTACCTGCCTGAGCAATTGGAGGGGGGTGCCCTTGGGACTCACCTAACCCTATTCTCGGATGGGGATTGGATGGTGAGCTCCTCCTACATGCTTTGCGGGTATGGTGATGAGTTTGACCCTCTCACATTGATCGGCAAGGAGCTACACCCATAGTTACCCAGGAATATTTACCATCAGGAATTTCTGCCCTGTTTTTATGATTGGCCTCTGCAGGTCCTGATTATTCATTAATAATCAGTTAATTTAATATGTTAATTAATAAAGTGACTGTTACTTCCAGCTTTCTGTGTCTGCATTCTTATTCTGCTTTCGATGCAAATAGATGTCTGAACTCTTCTTAAAATCCTCCAGTGTTGGAACAGCCACAACTTCTGGAGGCAAGTCATTTCACTGAATAATTGTTCTGTCAGGATTTTTTCCCTTAGGTTGGTTCTCTCCTTGATTAGTTTCTATCCATTACTTCTTATTCTGCCTTTCAATGCTTTGAAAAATAGTTTGATCATCCTTCTTTGTGGAAGCTCCTTAGATATTAGAACACTGTTGTCATGTCAACACTAGTTCTTCTCTTCACTAGATTAGCCATGCCCAGTTCTTGCAACTATTCTTCAGATGCTTTAGCCTCCATTCCCCTAATTATTTTTGTTGCTCTTCTCCGTACTCTCTCTAGAGTCTCAGCATTTTTGCTATATCATGGAGACCAAAACTGGACACAGTATTAAGATCAAGAGTGAACATAATAGTTTGCTTGACTCTGAGGTGTAAAAAGGCCTTGTAGATGTTAATGACTGCTTTATGTGAGTTATGCAATGTTACGAGAGCTAGATTTCAAACCTTCCATTTCTTCTTTGAGAATCCTTCTGATGTGGGATTGACAAGAGACTGAAGATGGAAATGAGATTGAGAAGAAATGTTTCTGACTTCACACAGCAGAAGCATGCATATCTTTACCCATATCCTTTTTCAGCCTTTCCATCCTTTTAAGTTTTCTACATAAGCCTAGATAAATGTACTGGGTTTTTTTTCAGAGTAACACAAATGTGGTTGCTATTTCATGAACAACAAAGAGATGCTACTCTCACACACAATCTGAACTACGCCTTCTGAAGCATTTTCAAATGACGCACAACCCTTTTCTGGATACTCCAATTTCTTTGCTAATGGGTCTTTGGATTCTTTCCACATTTATAGTTTTTCTAAGTGTCTTGACTTTCTCTGTTTGAATGTTAAAAGCCTAAAGTAGGCATTTTGTATATTCCATTTGTAACTTGTCCCCCCAATACAAAATGTTTATATATAGCCATAATAAGAATAATTTTAGCTTTTGGCTTCCATGGTTCATGCTTTGTGCATAAAATGAAAATGGATTCAAGTAATTCAGAAAATTCTGCATTATTTTTCCTCTAAAAATAGAGCAGTGGGAGACTGAGATTGAAGGAGACATAGAAACATTCCTGTTTAAATTTACAGAACCTTACTGTAAAGGAAAGATTTTCTTTAGTATATTTTAGTAATCATGTTAAATGTTCTATTAAACATTTTAGTATCCTTTGATAATGCACAGTAAATATCTTCTGTCCTCTTGTCTTGTTGGTCCTCACAGCATCATGCACATTAAATTTAATTGTAGCTCATGTTCCCACATAAGTATATATATCCTGCATTCAATGACATTTTCAGTTTACTGACACAATATTCAAAATTTAGAGATACAATTGTTCCTCAGTTATTGGACAAACTAGACATAGTTTTTGTGTTAGGACAAAATGTTTTCCATTAACAAACTTAATGGAGGAACGAGTATCTGGTATAACCCCTGTATAAAAATGTCAAGAAAAACCTTTTTAAAATGGGACAAAATGGGATACTTACTCTTTATCAGTTAATTGTTGACAATATTTTAAGAACTCTCATAAGATTGCAAGATGAATGTAAGATCCAGTGGTTCTCAACCTGTAGTCTATGGACCCCTCGGGGGCTGCAATGTAATCACAGAGGTCTATGAAGGTATGAAGGGGTTTTTTTTAATTTAAATCTTGAGTTTTGGGCATCTGTGACCATGGTCCATGGCCACAAAAGGTATTTATCATTTATTTTACTTATTTATTAATTGGACTTATATGCCGCCCCTTTCCATGGACTCGGGGCGGTTTCACAACATTTCAGTAAAAAGATACAATACAAAACATTTCTATGCCAATTAATAGAATAATTATTTTAAAAATTATCTTAAAACTAGTCCTTTGAAAACAAGCAATCACATCCATACTGTCACATTGAAAACATTTACTGGGCAGAGGCTAGGGTCTAGTGACCCCAAGCCTGCCAACATACATGCGTTTTCAAGTTCTTACGAAAGACAAGGAGAGTGGGGGCAGTGCAAATCTCTGGGGGGAGTTGATTCCAGAGGGCCAGGGCCCCACAGAGAAGGCTCTTTCCCTAGGACCCACCAAATGACATTGCTTAGTTGATGGGACCTGGAGAAGGCCAACTCTGTGGGACGTGACCGGGTGCTGGGATTCGTGCGGCAGAAGGTGGTCCTGTAGGTAATCTGGTCCTATGCCATGTAGGGCTTTATAGGTCATAACCAACACTTTGAATTGGGTCTGGAAACCAATTGGCAGCCAATGCAGTCCGGGGAATGCTGAAGGGACATTTAAAGAGGGATGTCTGTGGTAAAGTTCCCAGTCCTCAGAGAGGGGTATTAAATTGAATTGAATTGAATTGAATTGAATTGAATTGAATTGAATTGAATTGAATTAAATTAAATTAAATTAAATTAAATTAAATTAAATTAAATTAAATTAAATTAAATTAAATTAAATTAAATTAAATTAAATTAAATTAAATTAAATTAAATTAAATTAAATTAAATTAAATTAAATTAAATTAAATTAAATTAAATTAAATTAAATTAAATTAAATTAAATTAAATTAAATTAAATTAAATTAAATTAAATTAAATTAAATTAAATTAAATTAAATTAAATTAAATTAAATTAAATTAAATTAAATTAAATTAAATTAAATTAAATTAAATTAAATTAAATTAAATTAAATTAAATTAAATTAAATTAAATTAAATTAAATTAAATTAAATTAAATTAAATTAAATTAAATTAAATTAAATTAAATTAAATTAAATTAAATTAAATTAAATTAAATTAAATTAAATTAAATTAAATTAAATTAAATTAAATTAAATTAAATTAAATTAAATTAAATTAAATTAAATTAAATTAAATTAAATTAAATTAAATTAAATTAAATTAAATTAAATTAAATTAAATTAAATTAAATTAAATTAAATTAAATTAAATTAAATTAAATTAAATTAAATTAAATTAAATTAAATTAAATTAAATTAAATTAAATTAAATTAAATTAAATTAAATTAAATTAAATTAAATTAAATTAAATTAAATTAAATTAAATTAAATTAAATTAAATTAAATTAAATTAAATTAAATTAAATTAAATTAAATTAAATTAAATTAAATTAAATTAAATTAAATTAAATTAAATTAAATTAAATTAAATTAAATTAAATTAAATTAAATTAAATTATTAAGGGTTGAGAATCACTGTCCCAAAGATGCTTTTTCAGGAGGCAACTAGACTTTCTTGTGTTTTCTTTTGAATATATTAAGTGTTTCATTCTTAGATGAGAAACAAAACATCTTCAAAAGAAAAAAAATAACAAAACCCAGTCTTCTCCTGAAAAAGCACTTTTGGGACTACCATGACTTGGTTGACTGGGAATCTTTACATACATGAAATATTTTGACCGGTGAGTGCTCCATTTATTTTAATATCAGATAAATCGTGTCTGACCCATCACAACTCCATGGACGTTCATCCAGGCCCTCCTGTTATCTACCATCCTCTTGAGTCCATTTATCAGTCTCTGTCATCCCCGTCCTCTTTTGCCCTCAATCGTTCCCAGCATTAGACTCTTCTCCAGTGAATCCTTCCTTCTCATTAGGTGACCAAACTATTTGAGTTTCATCTTCAGGATCTGGCCTTCTAAAGAGCAAATATGAAAGAAACAAGTGGATATGTCCTCTATCCTGACAGATTGCAACTTTTTCTACAAAAAGTAATAATAGGAAAGTAATGTCAGTCCCCAGAGAATTCTGGCCCTTTACAACACCCACAGCATTTTGCTCTGCTATTTATCTGTAATCATGGCCAGCCACAAACAGGGCATCTGGCAAGAGGTGACAAATACATTCCAGACAAAACCAAAGACCTCATTGATGTTATTCCAGAACTGGTATGTGAAGATATTTGGATTAAATAAAATGAAATCCAGCTGGAGTATGAATGACAACACATTCTATTTTAGGCACCCAAAGTCTACTTTAAATTTTATAACTCTTTACTTTCTTACGGTAGCTGCAATGGTATGATTCCTAGTTTAAAATTTTTTATCATGTACTCTTGCCAAGTTACATGCAGTGTTTCCATGGGACCATTGTATTTTGTGCTTATTAGGCAATACCTGTATGTGATTGAACAGGTATAGGGGATCAGATGTTTTCAAACTTTTTGTGAAAATAAGAAAGTTCTATCACATAGGAATGATTTTCAGTATCTTCCTCACTAGAGTTATAACATATAAATTGAGCCTAATTTAAGCAACTGTATTTTGAACCTTTTTTTAAATGTAATCATGTTAATGTGAAATCAACTCAAGTAACTTTATTACAGCCATAAGAAAACAACAATATAAAGCCTAAAATGGAGAGTCATTTTTATTGTCATATTTTCTGTGAATTTCTGCCTGGCAAGGCTTTCTTGTGATGGAAACAAAGTATACTTAAATCAATATGATCAATGTAGTAATGGCAATAATATTAAAAACGAGAAGAAAATTCCAAATGCAAAATTGAGACCCTCACTAATGCAGGTTATTAAGGAAAGTCAATCACTTTTTTTAAAAACCTGCAATAATGTGGATGCTCACTTATTTAGTGCTACGATACAGCTATTTAAGTACTAATGGAAGAATTGCCAAAATTCTGTAAGATATAAATTATTTCTTTTCCATATAGATGAGAAGATGGGAATAGCTGATATAATAACCACTTTTTCTATTAATAAAGGAGAAAGGACATGCATACACCAAAAGCATGATATTTATGCTTTTTCATAAAAAGAAACAGCATCCTGAAAGAAATTAATTACTGCTTATTAAACCAAGAAGGATTTCTCATGTTATCCTGTATTTTTTAGGTATTGACCTAGTGTTTTATTTATATTTATTTTTCCTTGGTTTTTAAATTAAAACATACAGATAGTCCTTACTGTCACAATTGAAACTGGAATTTCTATTGAAAGTTGTTGTGGTCATAAGTCAAATCATATGACCAAATTTGATTTTTTTACTATTTCTACTTCGGCCAGATATTGAATAACAAGATCAAATATTGTCAATCTACAGATTACCAATAGTGTTTTAGATGTCCCTTCCTACAAGGTGCTGACATCCAGGCTAAAGATAGCTCTAATATCATCGAAATTGAATTATAGTTATCAGATGCAAGGCCTAAGAGTAGTGTTGGGTGAATCGAACTTGCAAAGTTTGGGTTTGTGCCGAACTTTGCAGTGTTCGGTCCGCTGAACCCGAACCCGAACTTTTTAAAAAGTTCAGGTAAAGTTCGGGTTTGGCTGAACCCTGGAAAATGCCATCACCTGGGAAGAGAGTGGGGAATCCTATCGTGGAATTTCCCACCTCCTTTTGCTTGTGGCGGAGCTTTGACGTCACGGAGCTTTGATGTCACGGAGACTCCTTCCTGGCCGGCCGAAACAGAGAGGAAGGAGTCTCCATGATGTGAAAGCCCCTCCCCTGGAATCCCTTCATGGGATTTCCCACCTCCTTTTGCTTGCAGCACCGCTGCAGCATTCCCCACCTCCTTGTTTATTTTTACAGAAAAGGACGCCGCAGCAGCTTGCTGCAAGCAAAAGTTCAGGTTCGGGTTCAGCGAACTCACCCAAACTTCACGGCAAAGTTCGGGTGAGTTCGCCGAACCCAAACTGCATTGGGTTCAGCCAACACTACCTATGCATGCAAATCCCAAAGTTCGATTTATATAAAAACCAAATGTATGTGGGTTATCTATGCTGATTGGATAACAATGATGGGTTCCATTTACCTGCATACTGCTGCGCTGCATGAGCACTCTCCTGATTCAGACACTTGTAACTGGGCACCCATATACTCCTTGTGCCTGTGTGTGTTGCTTTTCCGCATACACAGGAAGCAGAAACTCATGAGGGGACTCTCGTGCGTAGGTGATTTTGGTGATCTTTTCGCTCTCATGTATACGTGGAAACAAATATCTCCAAAATCTCACACACGCAAGTGTCCCTTTGTGAGATTTTGCTTCTGCGTATGTGCAGGAAGCAAAAAAAGCCCAAAAATTCGAGAAAAAAAGATGGCGCTGCCCGACGGACTGGCAAAGACAGCACTGGAGTGGTCCTGCACAAATTGTGCAATCTGGCAGCCGCTACTGAAATGGAGTTCCAGGGTGTACTAGTAGCAACCCACCACTGTTGCATACCACAAAAATGAGACCCGCTCATGTGGTGCTTTCAAGTATTAGTAATGAGCACTATAATGCAAAAGTGTAACAAGTATGAGGGGAAGGCCATGAGGGTTCAAGTATAAAGTCCTTGAGCATCTTAGTTCGAGTTAGTTTGAGAGAACAAATGAACAAGGAAGCAAAATTTGTCCTTTGTGGCATGTTGCCTTTGTTCTATCAACTTATATTTTACTTTGAATACTGTTCTGAGTACACCTAGAAGTAAAATAAAGGAATTCAAATGTGAAACACATAATATGATTGTTATGTGGAACCAAACAATATATGCAACAGATATATGTTATTTAATTCAATGTGACAAATATGTTTTCAGAATCCATCTGGTATAAAGGACCTAACATATGAACAGAAGACACATGCCTGTAACAAGATCCTGCTATGTTCCAGAAAAGCTGAATTGGCTAGATTTAATGTTTCTTCTGTTTATCTTCTTCTCAAAAGTTATGAAAAGGGATTGAAAGTGATAACTGTTTGATGTAACTAGTGACAAAGAAGTAGACACATGCCGCAAAATGGGCATAGGTAATCAGATAGCTTGGATAACTAAGTGAACAGTTGACTGAGATCCATTCCTAGCCAGGCAAAGTATGGTACCATCATTGCAGTTTTGAAAACTCCTTATGGAAATATGAGGGGCTAAAAAGAATCTAGAGTTTATCCAGGTGTACTGTCTCAATCAGACCAACTTCATGCTAGAACGATAAGGGAAAATTACAGATCCAGATCCTGAAATAAAAGCACAACTGGCAGATGTAGCGAATCAACTGCCCCCAGAAATGGAAAGGCAAAAGCAAGTCTAGAACTTAACTACCACAGATTTCATTCAGGAAAATACAATTGCAATCCTACTTTGCTACCTTCTCAGAACTACCAATGGCAATTCTGCTGCTGCTGCAGAACATCCGTTAATCTGTCCCTTGCCAGATTCTCAGGGTTACCAGAGGAGATGTCTTTGCAGAAAGCCCATAAAATCTTGTCTCTCTTCATGTTATCTCTGAAAGAACAATAACAACTGCTGTCAAGAAAAGTGTACAAAAGTGCAAGCAATTAAGGCTGTTACGATCAAGTTTTACATTAAGTTATGTGATTCTCCATAATCTAAATCAAGCTGGCTGGAGAATTCAGTGAATTAAACATCCACACTTCTTAATGTTGCTAAGAGTGAGAAACATCAATGTTTCTCTCAACGATACACAGTATAGTTGTATCAGACAGGCTCATGCATGTTTTATGTCTTCTAAGATGTACAATGTACATTTAAGAAAGGCAGCCTACAAGCAATCAGATTCAGGGAGAAAAAAAAGGTGAATTTTTTTTTTTGTATATCTAATTTTATTTTATTTTAGGTGTGGAATAAAAGTTTCACATCAAGTCGTTCGGAACTGTGCTGGGGCCCAAAGAAGTAAGAGTATTTTTCTGTTTTTACAGAGTAGACTTATCAGGTAATCAATACTTGAAAGAACAGCATGTGCTTCAGGAGTCCTCAGATTCAAGGAATGGAACAGTTCAACTATTAAGTGCTTAGTACTAAAAGTTTTGTTTGTGCCAATTATCAACTGAAATGGGAAAGGAGAAAAAAAACATTTTCGAATGCTGGTAAGGAAAAAAGGGGGAACTAAAGTAATTTACCTAAAGTAAATACTTTATCTGTCACCTACTTGATGTATCACTTCTCCTTTATTATCTGGATTCTCTACAGATAATTGGCATCTTACTTGAGGCCTGTTTTAGATACATAAAGTCTCTTTTTATCATGTTTTAAGTTCTTAATTCAAAAGTGTTTTATATTCTTCCTTCACTTCTTTCTGTAAGAGAGCGTGCATGCGGTGTATGCAGGTATATACTAATACATTTCCTAAAAGACATACAGTGGTACCTTGGTTCTCGAACGCCTTGGTTTTTGTACATTTCGGATACCGAACAAAATTTTCTGCAAAAATTTGCTTCGGTATCCGAACAAAAATTCGGATACTGAACAGAAAATTTTGTTTACTATCTGAAATGTGCGACCAGGGCAGCTTTGCAAAGCAGCTGAGGGGACGGGGTGAGAGGGCATGGGAGTCGGGATCTGAAACGCCCCTCCTGGCTGCCCTCTTAACAGCCTCCCAGTCTCTACCGTCTAACTGCTCCAAGCTGCAGGAAGGGTAGGGCTGGCTGCAATACCAGCAGCTTCGGGGGGCTCCTTTCCTCAGCGGTTCAGTTTGTTACCTCCAGGCAGCTGCACCAACTTTTTCTCTCCCGGCAGCGGCGGCTCCGGCGGCTTCCTTTCATCACGTGACATTCCCAACGCTGCTGTTGCTCCTCGAAGGGAAGCCGCCAGAGCTGCCGCCGCCGGAAAAGAAAAAGTTGGTGCAGCTGCCTGGAGATAACAAACTGAACTGCTGAGGAAAGGAGCCCCCTAAAGCTGCCAGTATTGCAGCCAGCCCTACCCTTCCTGCAGCTTGGAGCAGTTAGACGGTAGAGACTGGGAGGCTGTTAAGAGGGTGGCCAGGAGGGGCGTGTCAGATCCCGACTCCCATTCCCTCTCACCCCGTCCCCTCAGATCTTTATCCCATAGGAAATAGAGGAAATAGATTTAATTGGTTCCCAGCAAGTCAATGGGCTGGGAACCAATTAAATCCATTTCCATTATTTCCTATGGGATAAATTAATTCGGTTCTTGGCCAAATCGGTTCTCAACCACACTTCCGGAATGAATTGTAGTCAAGAACCGAGGTACCACTGTACATTGGCATCCTTCAGTCTCAAAAGACCATGGTATAATTTATTTATTTATTTATTTATTATTAGTTGGATATGTATGCTGCCCCTCTCATTGGACTCATGCTCTGGATTCCCCAAGGACATACAATAAGAAGGCTTAACATAAAAGTTAAAACATTACAATAATAACGCAATAAAATCCATCACTGATGTCCAGTAGAATAAAAGTAATATAACTTCATTTAGTCATGTAGTGAAAGTTAAAAGCATGTGTCAAATGAAGGAAATCATGTCACTTTTCTTGAAGTAAATAAATTATAAATAATTTTATAAATATACATGTATGATAAATAATTGAAAGTAGAGCCTATTTGGTCTCCCAACTAGAAACTGGGAGAGTCTGATTTCTAGTCCCACTTTAGACATGAAAATTGGGATGGAGTAACTTTGAGCCAGTCACTTTCAGAGCCTTCAGAATTGTTATTAGGAGGAAAATAGGAGGCGAGAGGAGTATTATGTACATTCACCACCTTGAGTTATTTATAAAATATTAAAGGTAGGAAAAAAATAAATATAAAACAAGTGTTCTTGGGACCTAAAACTATTTAGATTTTCTGCTTGTCAAAATCAACTTAAATGGACCAAAAGAAAAACAATCAATCAATTTAAAAAAAAGGAAAGCCATGATAAGGAACAGGAACAAGAAAGATCCATTCTATGTTTACAACATATGTTTCCAGTTGATTCTTGCTGCCATCTTCTGCACCAGTGACACCTCTGGACCATCTTTAAAGGCAGCCTTCGATACAAAGTACTTAAAACTTTCCAGATTCCCCCTGCCAACAGAAAGCCAAAAAAAGGGGTGGAATGGGGGGACCCCTCAACAGACATGCCTTAGGGCACTCAGAAGCCAAAAATATGGATAGGTTGATGACAGCCCAAAATTATGGGGTGAGTAGTGGAACATTTTAGACAGATGTCTAAATGTTCACAGAAATCTCTGCAGAAAGCAAACCATGCACAATTGTGGGTTATGCCATTGTGGATCATATATGTTACATATTTTCAAAAACAATCATAGTATCTCATCCTTGTATTCCAGAATCAGCACGCAAAGAGATCCCTCTATATTGCATGAGGGTTGGGTTTTGTTTTTTTAGTTTGGGATATGTTAAGCAAAACTTCTCCCTTCCCCAAAATATGTTCTCATGATACTAATTTATCGTATTTGAATCACACCAAGTTAGCTTTCAGAAAACACAGTTAAAAATCCTATATTCAGAATCACAAATCAAAATTTGCTACTTGTTTTAGTAAAGCAGATGAAGAAACAGACTTAAGCTTTGAGGAAAAGTAGGAGAAATATTTTTTCTCTTTTCCATGGAAAGATACTTTTCCTATTCCTGTGGGGAAAATCAGTATAAAATTATTCTTGAAGTTTTTGAAGCATTTCCTCACCCTTCCCATGAAACCCATTTGGGACAGCCCAGATCTTATTGGAAGACTAATTCTTATGGTTTCTTTTTCCATCTAGAACTCGTGAAGCCCAGCGAGGCCACGTTTCACCTGCTGCTTTTAATGATCTGTTCATTTGTGACAGATCTGGCTGCTTTCAGCCTGATGTCTGGCAGCAGTTGACTGAACAGCAGAGAGAAGTTCAGAAGCCTTTCGGAGCACTGACAAATTTCAGCAAGCTGTCACACAGAATGCAAACATCAAAAGGATTGGTGTGTGAACTTTTCTGGGGCAGCTTTCTAGGTTTTTTACTCAGTTACAAAATCCACAGAGGAGGATATAAAAACAAAGCTGTAATGAACTGCATTCAGAAATGCCAAAGCAAGCAAAGAAAATAGTGGTGCGGGGGGGGGGGAAGAAGGGTGGGTAGGTAGGAGGAAAATGTACCACCAAGGATAAATTGGGTTGCTTGGCAGAAGGAAAAACAGTTTTTGAATAATGGTGAGAATCATAAAACTGGTTTATTTATTGCAAGGAGATGGGAGACAACCTAATAACATTTGGGGGGGGGGAGCTTCAAAGAATACACATCCTAAACATTATAATACTGATGTTTCAAACTGAGTCCTTTGTGAAAGGGTGGCATGTATAATTTTAGTGCTGTTTTAAAGAATGGCATTAATAAGTACAAAGAATAAGAAGTATATTTTTAAGGCAAGATAGAAATTTCAATGACTTCCAGACAAGGAGGGCTGACAGAAAATTGCTGTGCGAAAAACAGAAGCGACATTTGCAGATAAAAACAAATAATAGGGAGACTATAAGTGGATTGGGCCCTCTGAACCTTCTCTGGATAAAGAGATGACATGAGATAGCACAAACCGGGCCCCTATGATTGCTTCTCACTAGGACACTGCAAGTCAGTGAATTCCAGAAGCTGGGAGAGTTAGAATCTGACGGAATTTATCATACTTGCTCCATCTGCAAATGATGCCTTCAATGGTACACTAAGTTTATACTTCTCTTGGTAATCTCTATTGGAAATTATCTATTAATAGCTTTAAAGAATTTAGACACCTTCAAAGTGACAAGGCTGGAAATACTGGATGAGTGCATTCAATCCTTAATATTAGAAAATGAAGTTGTATTTTTATAACTGTTAAGAATTTAAAATGTAGCAATCCTCTCTTGAAGTTTCACTGGGAAATCTGGAGTAAATACTGACAAACAAGATATCAGAACCATTGAACTATATCTTTCAAAGATCCTGGAGCATAGGGGAACTGCCAGAGGACTTGAAAACAACTGATGTAGTTCCCATCTTCAAAAAACAGGAAAAATAGATCCAGGAAACTACAGACCTATGAACTTGACCTCAATACCATGGAAGATTTTGGAAAAGACAATCAAGCAATGAATCAATGAACACCTAACTGAGAGGTACCTTGGAATCCTAGTGGACAACCATTTAAATATGAGCCAGCCAGTGTTCAGCAGCTGCCAATAAAGCCAACATAGAGGGATAGAATCAAGATCACGTGAAGTGTTAATACCACTTTGGTAAGGCCACACGTGGAATGCTGTGTTCAGTTTGGGTCACCACAATGTAAAAAAGATATTGAGACTCTAGAAAGATTGCAGAGAAGGGACTGGCGGCTTTAACATATGAGAAATGCTTGCAGAAATTGGGTATGTCTAGTTTAATGAAAAGAAGAACTAAGGGAGACATTATAGCAGTGTTCCAATATCTTGGGGTTGCCACAAAGGAGGGTGAGTCAAACTATTCTCCAAATTACCTGAGGGTAGGACAAGAAGCACCAGGTGAAAACTAATCAAGGAGAGAAGCAACTTAGAACTAATAAGAAAAAAACTGACAGTTAGAACAATTAATCAGTGGAACAATTGAAGTGGTGTAGGGTTTCCTGCCTAAGCAGGAAACCCGGACTAGAATATGTCCAAGGTCCCTTCTAACTCTGTTATTCTATTCTATTCTAAATATTGGACCTAATTCAAATATTGTATTTTGAATATGAAGATGTTGAAATTAATTTTAGAGAATAATTGCATTTTTATGGGAAACAAAAAACTATTTCCATTAGTGCAGACATAACAAGACAAGAAAGACAATGGTATTTTGATCTGCATCAACACTTTGAAGCAATAATGTTAGTTACAATGTTTCTTCTTGGGAACAGACTGTTGAACTGTCTGAAGATTGCAACTGTCTCCAACAAATTTTATCAGAGAACAAAATGAAGAAGAATTTGTCATTGAACATAAAACATGGTTGGATAATTTTTTAAAAAATTAGGAGAATAACAATGACAAACTCAGAAAATAATTGGAATAATTTCAAAAAAGGAAATTTAACACTTTCAATAAATTTGAAATAAACATCAACTATCATTTGAACGGATTATAAAACAAGATTGCTTATATATTAAAAAAATCACAAAGTTGATTTATTTGATCAGGGATATGTTCTTAATTTGGGTGGATTGGGGGGGGTGTCTTGACATGAGAATTGGAAAAATGTTATTGGAAATGCTTACAATTAACATTGTGTTTAAGCTTTTTTTCTCCCTGCAGTTACTTTATATAAACTAATTTAAAAGGAAATTTTGTGAGCTTGTTTTCTTTAACACAGAAATTATCCCCATTTGTGATGTTAAAATTTCAGTCTTTTGTTCACACCAGGATCCTGGGACCATTTTAATGCCTCCTAAATGTGGATTTGCTTACAGTTAAGAGTTGAGATGTGGGATAGTGAGTTTTATATCTGTTAATTAATGTTACTATTTTAGGGCTCTGTTTGGCCTTTATACTGACACCTGGATTGGAAAAGATGTTACTTGTTGGATTTGCCTATAGTTAAGAAATGAGATATGGGATGAAGAATTTTATAATTGTTAATTAAGAGGAGGTGCAGAGATATAGTGAGATGGGAAGTTGCTTTTTTCAATCCCCCCCTTTTCTTTATTTTTTCCCCTTTTTATTTTCTAAGAGTGATATTTCAGTAAATGCAAATGTTTACCATGGATGTAGGTACTGCTTAGGCATGTCTTCTTTTTAATTTTTTTAAAAATATATAAATAGACTTGATTTACTCAGGCTTGATTCTTCTAATAAGCTTATTTGATGCTTTATTTCTACATGAAAAGTACTTGGTCTAAAGCAAGGAATCACAAATCAAAAATGACACACACACACACACAAAAAAAGGTATGTCTGGCTGACCAGACCATAACAAGGTCAAAATAGATCTATACTAGGCTCCCTTCCTTTTCACTTATCAGCAAAAGTAAGTGTGTGTGTATGTGTGTATGCGCACTATAAAAGGAATGAGTCCTGGGATTCATTCTTTTAAAGGGTAAAGAGCTAACAACAATTTATAAACATAATACATGCATAGATACAAGTTTGGGAACCTACAATTAATGTGCAAATAAACCACTCTTTCCATTTTGGTATTATAACCAGGTAATCCAATGGGCAAGATAGCCAGATATCCAGAATTATGTCAGAATTCGTTTTTAAAAATTTAATCACTATCCATCTCAATCTTCTAATCTTTTAACTGCTTCTTTGATTTGATATACTTCTGCTCTCTTAGCCTATGAAATTGCCCTACCTCAATGTCCATTGCAAACATCTCGATGTCCATTGCCTCAAGATGGCAGCATATAATTTTCCATAGCTCTTTGCTGCCACCTATTAGTTATTCGCAGTTTTGCATCCCAGCTGTGATAGGTGCATTTCCTGACACAGTGTGGAATGAAACCTGGAGACAATAACAATACATGGAGGTGTAAGGTTAAGTTAGCCAGCCCTCACTAGGAGTCTGTCTGATGGGGAAGCAGAACAGTCTGGCCAGAAAGAAAGTGGGCAAGGCAAAATAAACAGATGAGCTGGGAGGTAAAGCTTCCAAGCCTTGATGTCTTCTTTCGGGCAGCTGCTAGTGCAAATTTGTTTATTACTAGGACAGCTGCTGCCACCTTGATCTGCTGTTAAAAAAAAATGTATCAATGAGAAAAAAAGAAGGGGTGAGGAACTGAAAAAAAATGTGCAGGATCTATGTGTGAAAGAGACAAAAGGAGAATCGTAGCCTTGGTGCACATGCCATTACGTTTATTATTGCTGAATTTTTTTTGTAAGTTGGAGGCATATTTAGATATAAAATCTAATTCTCCTGATTACAGTTACTTTCTTTTTATTCTACCATCCTGTCTTGGGATATTTTAATGCCCATACTAATCATGTGCCTCCATGCCCAATATGTTGTCCTCATATTTAATGAGTAAACTCCACCTGCTATTTTGGTTTTATTTTGCATTTCAATTACCTGGACTGATTAGATTTGTGTGGCCAGTCTTTCAGAGAAGCACCCTCCTTCTAGAGTTTTATTTTCTAGCCTGATGAGGAAAACAATATCATTGTTCCACTTTACGGTTGAACAAATGTACAAGAACATTAAGAGCCAGACTGTTTCTAGTTCAGGTTTCAACTCAGCAGTAAACAAGGTGCCAACTGCATTGTGGGGGCTGTTACTTTACAGGTTTGCTTTACAGAGATGCAATATAGGAAGGAGGCAATCCAATCAAATTTAAATGTGTGAATGTCATTCGTTCTAATAGGAGAGGATTAGGGATCAGTTTGGAATAGGAATTCAAGGTTGCAAGCTGTGGCTGGAATGTTTTGAGCAATGGCACCAAAGAAGCATTTCATTTCTGAGCACATCCCAGACTTTGGAGAAATAGTGTCTTTGAGTCTTCATTAGCTACTCTGCTTGTCCCAGATTCTTACTTTTTATGTGACTTAGCTTCACTCACTTTCATTTAGTTTTCTTTAACTCTTTTGGTTTGCCTTTATTTTGTACCATCTTCTCAGTCATCAAATAATTTTTCAAAAATAGTACTATGGTTCTTTTAGGGTCATAAAAAGTAACACATATTTTTTATTCGTTGAAGAATTGGGTCATAATCCATGTTTTGTTAGATATATATCATTCCCTCAGTAGGAGAAAATATTTGCAGCTCAGGGTTGAACTTCAGAGTCCTTAGTGCTCTCTTGCTCTCTTGCTTTCTATCTCTTTCTCTCTCTTGCTTGCTTTCTCTCTCACTTACTCTCTTTCTCTCTCTCCCTCTCTCTCTTGCTTGCTTTCTCTCTCTCTCTTTCTTTCTCTCTCTCTTGCCATCTCTCTTTCTCTCTCGCTCTTTCTCTCTCATACACCATGCTGGCAACAACAGCATCGGGCAGTAGCTGCGGGGCGGAGGCACCGATAGCGGTGGCTGGACATGTTGCTGGACGCCATACATGTTGGTGCTACGCTGGGCATGGGTGTGGGGCTGGCACTTCCGTTCAGGCCCAGCCAGTGGGCCAGTGCCAGCCCCACAGCGCCAGTATGTACGGTGTCCAGTAACATGTCCAGCTACTGCCGTCAGTGCCTCCACCTAGGAGCTCCTGTTCGCAGCTGACCGCCCTCCCACTGCCCTGTGGCTATTGCCCGATGCTGCTGTTGCCGGTGTGGTGTACGTTGTTGCCGACTGCTCACAGCCTCTGCCCCACGGCTACTGCCTGCTGCCACTGCTGCCAGCACTTTCCCACTCCCACTGCTGGCACCCTTCCACCAGGCCCCAAACCTCATCTGTCCCCACCACCAAGGAAGCTCCAGCCAGGTGGGGCGCTGCAGCTGCCAGAAAACTTGGAAGGCACGAAGAAGGAAGCTCAGCTTCCAGTCTCACAACTTTTTGCTCTTTGCGCCCTCAGCAAAAAGTTGTGAGACCGGAACCTGAGCTTCCTTCTTCGTGGTACACCTGACTATGTCTCGCAGCAGCACACTGGTTGAAAAACACTGCTATAGATAATATAATGTGTAGTTTGCAGATTTCTGTCTCTCTGCTCTCTGTCTTTTGTCCTCTTATTTGCCACTTAACTGTTTATGATGTTTGCTGTCTTTAATAAAGAAAAATCAAATTATTTTTTTTGCTAGCTAAACTGAATGGCATGTTTCTGCTATGGTCTGGATTTAGGGACTAATCCAGATCAGTTTTCTCGGATCTGGATTTAGAGACAAAATGGGAATCTGCTGGGTGCAAACTAAAATGGAAATTATTCTCAGTGATTTTCCAACATTCAAGTTTTTTCAACAATAACACGAAAGGTCTTTGACATGTCATTGAATTCATTCTTTTCAAGCTGTAACAGATTAATGCAATTACAGCTCTGAAATCTGAATACATTATGTAAATTAATCCATTTGAAGCAAATAAATTCTGTTTGGGAGCCCAAAAGAAATGGCTGTTATCATTCCATGCATTAAGATCAAGGCCAAATAGCAGCTTTTTCTCTGCTCCGTTTGCAAGCTGTAACTTGAAGTCCTGATAGAGCCTTCAGAATGAGCTTTTGTAAACCCGTCAGCTCATGTCTTAGCATTTCCTTTTTCCCAAGGGATGAATTTGTTGTATAGCCTGCCTTGGAGTTGTAATCTAATCCTGTGAAGCATTGCAGATTATATGCACCCTTGAAAAGTAGCAGGGCAATGATGTAAAAAACATCTTCATTGGTGGAACAGAAGCAGCCAATCACGGGGAGAATCAGAAACCCGAAATATAAATAAAGCTCGAGTTTCAGGTCAGAACACAATCGGCCCTGGATAAAATCCAAACCATTTCATTCAGCTATTTTAACTGCCTTCCGTCATCACCATTATTCATTCATTTACGGTGCAGGTTTCAGCTCCCTCTAAACAGAAAGAAACCAAAAATAATAACCAGCCTTCATATTCATTTCAGTGGGAAAAAGATATTAATCACAAATCTGACACCGTATTTGTTTTAAATTAAAACTGCTGCTTTAAAGCAGATGCTTCTCCTCATTGCCTAGCGAATGTTTATTCTGCCTTGGGAGGATAAGGGCTGCCTGCTTTCTCTTCAGCTGGCCTCGTGTTAGCACAGCCACCTTTTATTGGTGACTATGATCAGAGTTTTGTGCCCAGCCAAAGTAAAATTGGGTTGGAACAAGTGGAGAAAGTAGTGAGGGCTAAAAGGACTCGGAGCGGCTCACAAACAATTATTTAAAAAACAATGGGAGGTGGATTTATAACATAAATGCCAGAACAGAAGTATCAAACTCAGTTTCATTGAGTGCTGCATCAGGGTTGTATTTGACCTTCTGGGACTGGGGTGGGTGTGGCTAGGGTGAGTGTGGCCAGCATGACATCACTCATGTTGTGGACACCTGCGGTGGGCCGAGCACTCTACCAGCAAAAATGGGCGCCTGAGCTCCATTTTTGCCTGGGACAGCCTCTTACAACCCTCTGCCAATGAAAATGGAGCTGGGGAGGGGCACACATTGTCCTTGTGAGTTCTCTGTTTGGTTGGGATGGCTCCTACAACTCTGACAGAGAAAATGGAGATGTGGGGGTCACATGCAGCCCTTGCAAGCTCCGTTTTTGCTGGCAGAGGCACCATGGGCCAGTCGTTCGCTGTTTCCAGGGTGGCCCCACGGTCCAGGTCTAAGCATCCTGTGGGTTGGATTCAACCCATTGGCCTGAGTTTGACACCCCTGTGCTAGAAGATCAGAATGGAAGTTCAGTGACCAGTGATCTCCTTTTTTACACTGAAACCCCTGGATTGTGGAGGTCCCAGGAAATGCTGTGTTGAGGCTTCCTAAAAAAACAGTAGAAATGTGACCATCTAACAAAAGTTTATAAACACTTATAATATAAACCTGCATTTTGTAGAGTGGAAGGTAGATGGATAAACTAGCTAAAGTCCAAAAATGTTGGAATAGGATTATTCTTAATACAATTAAAATAGCATTAGCCTTGATGAAAAATAAGATGAAGCAGAGTTAATCATCTTTACAAAACATTTTTACAGTTATCTTTGTTAATAAGGAACTGTTATAATTTGTTTAGCTCAGGACCAATTTACCAGAAGATGTTTCATTACACTCAGTTACAATGAACCCTTAAAAATGTTATCCATTTCTATCCCTTCCCTATAAATCCTCCAGACAGATTTACATTAGTAAATAAAGTTGATTTTAGAGAATTTGATTCATTTCAATTAAAACCCTTAGCACTTATCACATACCTGATACTCTAAATCTGGCATGTTCAATGGGTAGTTATACAGTCCTTGTTAACTGCAATGCATTCCCGCAAAATATAATAAAAATATGAAAAATAAAGAAAAATGTTATTTATATTAACTATATTATATATTTTATATGTGACCCAAGAAAATTCTTCTTCACTCAGTATGGCCTAGGCAAGTCATACCCATGTTTAAAATATGACCCCCAATCTTTTGACATGCCTGGGCTGCACTGAATGAAGAGGAATTGTGTTATATTTTTTATATATAACAATATAAGATAGTTAACATATATAAATAGCAAACTTCCTTTATTTTTTTAAAATAAATATTGTAGAGCTATCTTACTAGCTGTCCTGGGCCAAATTTAAGCCAAATCTTCTTCTGCAACTGGTGAAACTATTTGTTCCTATTTAAAATCCAAACTCTTACATTCTATTCCCCATTTTCCAATAAGAAACTAGTTCTATCTAATTGCCCAACCTATTGCTAAGAGTGACTCTTTGTTATCAAAAGATTGTCCACTTCTGTTGTATGTATGTATGTATGTATGTATGTATGTATGTATGTATGTATGTTTGTTTGTATGTATGTATGTATGTATTTATTTATTTATTTATTTATTTATTTATTTATTTATTTATTTATTTATTTATTTATTTATTTATTTATTTATTTATTTATTTATTTATTTATTTATTTATTTATTTATTTATTTATTAACTTCTATGCCGCCCAATCACGGAGGATTCAGGGCAGTTTACAACAGTAATAAAAATGCAATAAAATAGATACAAAAGATAAAAGAAGTTGAACATTTCTAAACTAAAAAATTATAAAATGAAAACCCCCCTAAAGATAAAAACAGTCACTGTCATACACATGCACACCATTAATTAGCTTTCAAAGGCAAAATAGTTCATTGTTCATTAACTAGCTTTCAAAGGCAAAGTAGCTTTCAGATAAAAAGTCTTCTAACTTCAGATAAAAGGCATCAGATATCATACTGATCATTGCTAATATGTAATTAGTATACAAAGACCACATGACCAAATATGTTAGGTCACACATTTGTTAATTTAGAAGTGAATTCCTAAGAGCTCTAGCAAAGTTAGTGCAGTGAGTATGTATGTACATATGGATGAATCCGGACATGCCAGCCATGGAAATAGTTCCTTCCCATTTGAACTGTGGATTTATTCATTATTATCATGATTCCCTCCACAAACCCAATTCTGCCTTTAGGATGGGAATAATTTTTCATCTTTACTCTATTTTTCATCTCTACTCTACTCTACTCTATATCAGCACAGCACTTTATAAAACCTAAATCCAGCTCTGGTGCTGTGTAATTCATATAGAGTTTTATTGTGCTACCAGTGATTTGCAAAAGAGTTTCTGTTTTTAGGTAGTGAATAGTCAGATCTCTGGATAAAGAGAATTAGCGCCAAGCAACAACAAAATTGATGTTAGAAAGCCCCTCGGAGAGGGGGGCGGCATACAAATCCAAATAATAAATAAATAAATAAATATAATATAATATAACATGTATATAATATAAAAAGGAAGAAAGTTTCAGTATATAACCTTGTAATCAATATAAATATTGACTTAATGGATTTTACAATTGTATTTGTGAAACTATAAGTCTAAATAAAAGGAAAACTACACAAAGGATTAGGTGCTGGCTTGTTATTTTTAGTAAAATAATGTTTCAATGAATAGTTGCCAAAAAAGACATGTTTAATTCCCACTTCTATATTTTTTGCAGAATTTGACAATCTAGAGGTATAAAATGTTTAGTCATGGGGGAAGTGAAAAAGTAAGTGAAAAGGTGTGATGTCAATTGAAAAAAAGAGGATGGAGCGCTCTATGCAGATGCTTGGATATTTGGCCCAAGTGATGACCTGCTCAGAAATTCAGAGTGATGTTTAACATGTTTCAAGCCCTACTGGGTTTGAGAGTCACACACCCAGTTGTTAATGCACTGTGATGACTGTTACATTTTATTTATTTATTTATTGGATTCATATGCCGCCCCTCTCCGTGGACTCGGGGCGGCTAACAACAGTGATAAAAACAATATGTAGCAATCCAATAATAAAACAACTAAAAACCCTTATTATAAAAACCAGACATACATACTGACATACCATGCATAAACTGTAGAGGCCCAGAGGGAAAGAACATCTCAGTTCCCCCATGCCTGACAGCAGAGGTGGGTTTTAAGGAGCTTACAAAAGGCGAGGAGGGTGGGGGCAATTCTAATCTCTGGAGGGAGCTTTGAGACCATTTTGTGGAAAATGTCCTCAAAGCCTAACAAGTTCATAATAGGGGTCACCCTCCTCAATATAATAAAAATAAAATTTTCCTTCGATTTCAGATGAACAGTAAAGGCAAAAGTACAAAAATTAGATAACCATTCTAGGATATTTGCACTTTAAAACTAGGCTTAACATTTATGTATCAGTCTCATTGTGTCTGACAGAAAAGAGAGGAAGGAAGGGAAGGAGGGAGGGAGGAAAAGAAAGGAAGAGAAGGTGGATGAATTTCTTAATGATAAAATAAACATTTATTGCTTATTTTAGTTTTGAAGTACACGAAGGGCAAGTGCAGTGTTTGTTTTTGAGTATTTTGACTTTTTATCATTTCTTCACTATTTTGCAGAAGTTTTCTATAACATTGGTACCTTTCAGAAATGTGGATTTCAATTCCCAGAATTATCTCATTTACAAAGTCATTGCTGAAAATTCTGGGAGGTGTGAGGAAAACTGAACTGTCATTTGCATAGCTTCTCAAGTGTCAATTAAAATGCAGAGAAAAATGCCATGCAAGAATTCCCTATGTGCTTCTTCAATTTCTGGAGGTTTTATCAATCAGGAAAATTCCAGAATGATGGACAGATCAATTGAGATGGTGAGGTAATTCCAACAATAACATCAAAGGAAATGTTAAGTATCATAAGAATGAGGCATAAGATCAGAATAGGAAAACCCCTTTTCATATCATTTATTGTAATGCAGTCTTTGAAGGGTTTTATAGAAATATACAATGCCTGTTTCCATTCATTGCATACCAACATAATACACATATGGGTAGTTTATACAAAGATAGAATTTTCACTCTACTACATGGCTTGGGATTGCTGCTTACTTCATCAAGGATAAGATCCAAAATCCTAGAGAAAAGCAGAACATTTTTCTTAGGTTGAAACTTGATTAGGTTGTATTACTTTCCTTTGAAATTTATTTTCAATAGTTGTCATCCATAATAACTGAATCACAAAAGCTGGCTCAGCCTTTCAGCTAATGCAACATATTTAGATTCTTTCTTGTTCATTCACAGCCAGGAGAGGACACTATAAAATTAGTGCCATTGATTTAACAACTTTCATTTGGAATTAGTGTTTAATTAATTAGTTTCAGTTTCCTTAAATCTATGTCACAAAAAAATACAAAAAGACAAGGCAAGGAGAGAGAAAAAAATCATCAATCTTTACTTGGCTGTTTTGTGATTTAGGCCGTGTCTTCAACTGTATTAACTTAGCAAAGCTTTTCAAAAAGAAAAAGGTTTCTGGGCAATAAAATGCAATGCCACTGTAGCGCCTGCAAATCCCTGCTTTGGGAACTATTGGAACTTTTGTTTTCTAATCTTCTCTCCATTTTAAAGATGAAAAGCTAAGCTGCAAAATAGCACATCCAATATTCCATTGAAATCAGGTCGTGGTCTGCACGTTGTGGTTTTCCACATCTGAGTGTGTGTGGGATGTGTGTGTGTGTGTTCAACAGCTGCAGCAACAGTTGAGTATCTATTTATAATGTTTCTTGATGCATCTGCTGCTCCACTTACAGAATTTCCTTCCCAACCAACATCAGCCTCTCCATCTTCAATTTATGGTGAGATTATTTTGGGCTCTTGAGGTATTTACTCGAAAGCCAAAGGACTTTGAGAACAATGTCACAAGCTTATTTAATCTGTTGCAAGGATAACTTTGGTCCAAAATTTCTCAGCTACTCTGTTTGGTAGTGAAGATAATTCATTGGCAAGGAAAAGATCTCATCTGCTTGGTTGATTAAACAAACTTTTCAAAGCCCAGGGTAAATGTTTCTGTTCTTTCTGTATGGGTCTTAACGTCAGCAGAATGAATTCCAGTTTCTAGTCCTTGTTAACCTGCATATCTCAAGGCAGGAGATAAGGATTTAAAATCATTATTTCATGTTCTGCTGTACATGTGAACAAGCTCTGTTTTGCTGGTTTCCAGGCGTAAACCACCCATTTGACTGTAAATAAGAAACTTTTTACCATGCCTCCCTGATTAAAATATGGCTGTAGCTAAAAAAGAACAGCATACTGATTGGAAATCACCAGCATGAAACCACAGTGCCTGAAACTTCAACATGCTGCCAAATACACAATATGGAGAAAAAGAGACATTGGTGATTCATAACCACCTACCGCACTTTCCGCCATGGTCCAAATATCATTGCGCTTTTCCCATTTCTTCTAACTTTGGATTTTCTACTTTCATCTGGATTGAAAACCAAAAAAGTATCTCTTGGCCTCATTACTCCCTGTCCATTGTGGGATTTATCTTACTGAGAGAGGAGTGAAAAACATAGTTTTACAGATGCCATAAACCTTGACAGTAAAACATGTTTCCCTAAATATATGACTTATTGTACAATGTGGCTTCTGGAATGGAGGTTCTATTAAACTCACCATGCAAGGCAACTGTAGACTTTCCTAATAATGATAAGTAAGGGGAAGAGTCTGCCGAGAATCATTCTTTTTGTTTGAGCCAAATTCCTTCTACTGCCAGAAAATACATTCACATCTGACCAAAAGAAAGAAAGAAAAAAGAAAGAGAAAGAAAGAAAGAGAGAAAGAAAGAAAGAAAGGAATAATCTTCAAATGAAGATGGAAGAAAAAGGGAAAATGTAACAAAGCTCAAAGCAGTAAAAGTATGAAGAAATGGCTTCCAATTTTCTTTTACAGCAGTTATAACTAACTATTTGGCTGGTTGCTTTATTTTATTCTATGCTTATATCATTGCTTCCATTTTGTATAATCTATTTATTTGACTCCAATCCTTATAGATTCTGGTCATATTACACTAAGATGAAAAATTCGATACAAAAAAGAAAACATACATAATATAAAAGAATATAAATAAGGTGTCTGTGAACAACTTATGTCAACACATTCAGACATGGTGATTGATGACTGTCACAGCCATGTATTGGAAAGGATCACAGAAAAGGAAAAAAAAAACCTTCTTAGTTTTTTTTTTGGGGTAGTAGTAACTCAAAATCTTCTCTGTTTAAATCCCTCCTCCCAAACCAACACTTAAGATGACAGGGGTAGACTTCTGTTCATAACCACAATTGCACCAAAATGATGATATGTGCATCACTGTTACACAATGCTCTGTTCTTTTGTCTTGTGACATAACATCACACACAAACATTAAGAGATGGCATCTGAATTTTAAAATGATAATGCATTCAATGTTACTTGCATTCTAAAGGATCAGTAAGCATGCAGTCTTCTTCCTTTCATGAAAATATCACTTGAGTTACAAAGTAGGGCTTCTTGAAGTGAAGCATCTTCAAGCTACCTTGCCCAAATCAGTTATTCAGAGCAAAAACTAAGGCACTTTTGGCTGCTAGCACAAGGCAGAATTTCATGTCAGACTTTCATGTTTAAAGACAATACAATGTACCCCTGCTTTGCAATCACACACTCAGATAGTTTTAATAGAAGAAGAATGAATTACATTTGACCTTATTCTAGGGTATTTACATTGCTCGGTCCTATCTTAATTAACTAAAGGGAAATTCCTCACTCCTACTCAAGTTAAAAAGCAAGCCAGAAAAGTGATGTAAAACCTTAGGCAAAAGCAGATTATTCAGAAGAAGAAAAATATCCCAGTTCCCAATTTGACTAGCCTTGGTACAGCACCTCCAGATAGCTCCAATTGATGTAGAACAGCAGCACCAACAGCAGCTACATGCTCTTTGGGCCAATGTCTTCATTGATGCACAGATCAGAGACAAATTCAAACTGCATTATGGGATATGTGGGCTTATGATGGTTGAGATGATTTTACACTTTGTTTTAGTTAGTGGTCAGCCTGGATCCAAAATGTATTCCGGCTATTTTCCAATGTGCTATTTTCTGTCTATCACATACACATATTTCATTGGATGGAGAACATGAGAATCATATGCTTGCTGCAGAAACATGTTGTAAAGATGACTGGGATAAAATATAATAAAACAACAACTTAAAAAATGGATAAGGTTAATTTTTAAAAAAATCAGCTCCAGATTATTATTATTATTATTATTATTATTATTATTATTATTATTATTATTATTAATTAGATTTGTATGCCACCCCTTTCTGAAGATATTTGAGTCCAACCGCTATTATGTCTTTAAATTTCTTTCATTGGCAACTGACTGAACTAGAAGGCATTTTGGAAAATAATGATAATGTTATGAAGTACCAGCATTTTGGAGGAAATGGAATATTTTTTCATAGAGGAGATAGGAAGTGTTTGTGTGTGTGTATTCCATAATAAAAGAAGCCTTTCTATGAAAAGGGAAGTAGAATGTCTATGGCATAAGAAAAGCAGTTGTTTTGTAAAAGAGCACTCTTCTTTCCTGAGTGATATAGCATGGAACACCATCTTAATTCAAGGTGAAACGGTGAATTACAGGAATATAATCATCTTTAGAAACTCAAATGAGGGCTATCAGGGGTGGGTTCTAACTTACCCCGCTACTGGTTCACTTCCTCCCATGCAACGTTGGTGCACCTCACGCATGCACATGCGCAGGCCCAAAAAATCTGAAAAAATTAAAATAAAAAAGCAAAAAGCAAAATGGTGACCACATGCGCAGTGCTGAAAACCCAGCTTCTACACATGCTCAGAAGGAAATATAATTTTAAAAAATTCAAAAAAGAGAGATGGTGAACCCATGGACTGGAACTGATGGAACTGGCTCCATGATATCACCAGATGGTCACTAGTCGTTCAGGCAAACTGGTCCAAACTGGGAGGAACCCACCCTGAGGGCTGTAAAGCAGTCTCAGATACAAGCATCATTGCCATTTCTGACCACCAGAAATCAAGTTCTTTTATGATTTTATTTACATAAAGTCAGGCTGATAGTATTTTAGTCCTCGGAGTATTTTAGTCCTTGGAGAGGGGCGGCATCCAAATAAATAAATAAATAAATAGATAGATAGATAGATAGATAGATAGATAGATAGATAGATAGATAAAAAAATAAAAAAATAAACAAATAAAGGAAAGAAGGAAAATATTTTATTATCTTTATTTTTAAGTCTTAATTAATACTTTCTGAATGAAGAAGCAAATTGGACTGTAGTTATCTGTTGGACTTCATATGTCTATTAGTTTATTATTGTTGCAAAAAAAGGTTTGTTTACATTTTTTTTCTCCATCACTCCATACATAAATCAATATACCTTAAAGTGTTGCAATATTGCAATGAAGTACATAGATATACATTTTAATGCGGAGAGGGATGGCATACAAATCTAATTAATAATAATAATACTAATAATAATAATAATAATAATAATAATAATAATAATAATAATAATAAATCAATCATTCATAGATTCTTTATATATTATACTTTATTCCAGGTATAATTTAAAGCCCTACATGGCATTGGACCAGATTACTTGTGGGACTGCCTTCTGCCACATGAGTCCCAGTGACCAGTTAAGTCCCACAGAGCCGGCCTTTTCCAGGTCCCGTCGACAAAACAATGTCGCTTGGTGGGAACTAAGAAACAGCCTTCTCTGTGGGGGGCCCAGCCCTCTGGAATCAGCTTCTCCCAGAGATTTGCAATGCCTCCACCCTCCTCGCCTTCCATAAGAGTCTAAAGACTCATTTGTGTCACCAAGTTTGGAGCCATTAGACTCTAGCGCCGTGGCCAACGAATGTAGGTATGTCTGTTTCTGAATGGGAATGAGTGATTTTTAAATGCTATTAGGTTTTTTAATTTAATTAGCTAAATTAATTGGATTTTAGATATTATATATATTAATTCTATATACAGTGAACCCTCGATCATCGCGAGGGTTCCGTTCCAGGACCCCAAGCGATGATCGATTTTTCGCGAAGTAGCGGTGCGGAAGTAAAAACACCATCTGCGCATGTGCAGATGGTGTTTTTACTTCCACTGCCGCAGCGCGTTGCTGGGGAGCACACGCGCGTTGCTGGGGCCGCTCCCCAGCTGGGGAGCGGATCTGGGGTTTCCCCAAGTGCGCGCGCGTTGCCGGCTCCGCTTCCCAGCTGGGAAGCGAAGCTAGGCTGCCCCAAGCGCGCGCGCGTTGCTGGGGCTGCTCCCCAGCTGGGGAGCGGATCTGGGGTTTCCCCAAGCGCGCGCACGTTGCCGGTTCCGCTTCCCAGCTGGGAAGCGAAGCTAGGCTGCCCCAAGCGCGCGCGCGTTGCTGGGGCTGCTCCCCAGCTGGGGAGCGGATCTGGGGTTTCCCCAAGCGCGCGCGCGTTGCCGGCTCCGCTTCCCAGCTGGGAAGCGGAGCTAGGCTGCCCCAAGCTCGCGCGCGCCGCCCGCCCGCCCACGCTGTTGCCGGCTCCGCTTCCCAGCTGGGAAGCGGAGCTAGGCTGCCCCAAGCTCGCGCTCCAGCCCACCGCCGCTGGGGTCTTACGGGGCAAGAGGGGGAAGACCCAGGGAAGCCTCTGCCCGGCGGGGAAACTCCACCATCTACGCATGCGTGGAAGGGCACGCATGCGCAGATGGTGGAGTTTACTTCCGGGTTGAAAACTAGCGAAATAGCCCTTTCGCGATCCTTGAGGACGCGAAACTCGAGGGTTCACTGTATATTCTTAAATAGAGAATAATAAACAATCAAAATATTTTTTCATTTGATCGATTTTCACTCTCTCTAATTCTTAATTTTCCTCATTTATACTAATTAATTATATTGAATCAAAAAGTTAATCTGTCACCATTATTGATTCATCCATCTAATATATAAAATCAAGCTGTATAAACAAAACAGGAAACATTTAACTCTTCATAAAATAATTATATTATTTTTTAAAAGATTTTAAATTAGTTAATTGGATTAAGATATTTTATATGTAGTGAGCCACCCCAAGTCCTCGGAGAGGGGTGGCATAGAAAACCAGTAAGTAAGTAAGTAAGTAAGTAAGTAAGTAAGTAAGTAAGTAAGTAAGTAAATAAATAAAAGTATCCCATTCTAAACAATTAACATTTTTATCACAATTAAATCTAGGATAGTAAATATAATAAAATAAAAAATAAAAAGAAGGGGGGGAAACCATTTCTATAGCATTCCAACACCCCTCTTCTGTTTCCTTTAAATTTCTCAACTATTCTCTTTTTATATAAATATTGTCTCCACCCCCATTTCCATAGCTTCTTCCCTTTCTTTCTTTTACCTTTATATCAATAAGTTCTCTTTCCCCACACTCTTTTTCTCTTTCTTAAATCTACTTTCTGTATATATCTAATTTTCTCCATTCCTTTTATAACTTTATGCATCTCAAAATCATCATCATCAGTTCAGACATAATCATTTTTATGTTTTTATGTTTTATCACTGTAAACTCCAGTGGAATCACTATAACTTGCAATATATTCATCTGCATAATCATTAGTCAGTATTTCATTATCAATATTCTTTTCCTTTTCATCATCATTTATATTTTCATCAATCTTCTTTTCTTCTTCCGTTATCTTCTCCATTTTTTCCAGTTGTGCTTCATTCTTTCCTTTCTCAAGTATTTCAATTCCAAGAGATCTTCTGAGATCATTAAGAAGATCTTTAAAAAATATCCAACGAACTATTTGTAATCAATTTCCTCCATGACTTTAAAATAACAGGATCTCAAAGTCATTCAGAGGTGTCATCCTTCCTTAATCACTTGTCTCCATGCCTCAAAGTCAGAAAACACTAAATTTAGAATTTGTAAATTTTTATTTTAGTAGTTAAAAATTCAAGTCCTTCCATTCCTTTTATTGTTGACATCTATTCAAGTTTGTTCTTATCTAAAACAGTCCAAACATTTTCTTTCAGATGATAAAAAATCTGCAATCTGTTTTAAATTTCCTCAGCTTTCAAGCTTACAAATAAGAATGTGCCACCATTGCAGTAATTCCTCCAACCACCAGATGTTATCCTCTGCTCTGATTTCCCAGCTCTGCCTTTCCTGTTTTAATTTTTCCATTTTTTAAATCAATTCCGATTTTCAAGTTATCTCCTCTCCACAAAGTCTCTTAAAACAAAGTTCCAAATTTTTGGTAATTGGGATTTAGTTATACTGTAGATCCCTTTAATCTTGTCACTCCATCGTATCTACATGCTAAGCAGCCATTCCTTCATTTCCAGTCCTTTTGTTCCCCTTTGAATAATAAAATACTTCTTTCACTTTTCTTTTGGCGATATCACTCACCAGCCTGTTTCCTTCACCCTCTCCAGCACATGACTTTAGCTTTTCCTTCCCTGATGACTCCAATATCACAATTAAATCCTGTTGAAGTGACTGCTGCAGCTATGTTGTCTTCCAATTGCTGCCGGCCAAGGGAACTGAGCTGGTTCCCTGAGGGGATTTGCCACCCCCCCGCCAGCTTACTGGCAAGTGTCCATCTTTTCCCCACTCCTATAGGGTGGTTCTGACTCTGTTCTGAATGAACAAGGTCTCCCAATGGCACGGATAATGGAGTTCCCCTACAGAGCAAGGGGAAACTTCATGGCACCGTGGCATTGGTCACGCCTTCTCCAGTTTGTTATTATCATGGAAAGTTTCTCCTCTACTTTTCCAATCATATTTTGATTGGCTAAAAGAAGGTTTTTGAATTAATATATGGATGATGGTACATGCAACTGCATGTAATGCTTAGTTTGTCCAAGAAAATTATATATAAAGGGAAGCAATTCTGATTTGTAACCTAAAATTGGACAAAGAAATACTAGAATGAAATGTTTCTTTTAATTTACCCTACATTTTGTCGATTTTAAGGTCTTTCTGGAATGAAAACACAAGGGATTAGAGTCAACCTTATCTACTATGCCATTTCTTGTGCAATAGTTCTCCTTTTGCAACATTAGTATACAATAAACATAACTCCTTCCTTGCTCATCAGATTGTCAAAGACAGTCAAATGAGTGAGTGCACTATAGATGCCTGTTTGTAGCTGACTTGCTATAGACAGTTTTGTTTTCTCGCTATCAGGCTTAAATAATGCATAAATCTGTCTTATTAAATGTGCATGGAATATTTATAGAAAAAATGCCATGGAAGTTGAAAGATTGCCTTCATTTCCAATTCCCTTTAGGTTAATCAGTTATTTGAGCGAGACTTAACTCTGTTTAGAGCCAAATGCTGTTTTTCTGTTCTACTTGAAAGACTTCTCCAATAGGCACTATTGAAATATATCTGGATGCAAAGCACCAGATGAAGATGAGTAACAATAAGATCAAGAGGTGCCATTAAACAGTTTATCTTAATTCCTTCTAATTTTTACCATTGCCTGCAGGTGAGTGTCAGGAATATGCTTCTATTAACTATAGTAAAAAACCCATCAAAAGATTTAGAATGTATTCATTATGTCATGAATTGATTCATTTATTTTTGCAATATTTTTAAAAGAAATTAAAGAAATTAAAATATAACTTGGGAACCTACTCTCCCAGCAGATTTTAAATAATTTAAAGTACGCTAAATTAACTCTAAAGTTCTGAATTCAGAACTTAATTTAGCAAATAATGACTGATTTTTTATTTGGTTGTTCATGTCTTTGTCTGTATGTGTGTGGTTGTGTGTATGTGTGTAATCATTGCCACACATTGGACCCTGGACTCCCTTTAGTAAATCACTCTCTTTCAAATAGCTAACCGCTACTAGTTTATTAACCTCATTCACTTTTTTGCCATGCATTCTTTATTCATTTTTCTTACTCTAATTCTTTCCTTTTCCTTTTCTCTTTCTCTCTCACAGCTTTATCTTTTGTTTTTGTTTCTTAGTTTTCATAATTGTACTCCCTTGTTCAGTCATTCATTACATTATTCTATCCATTTCTATTGGACAAATTCCTTGTGTGTCCAACCACACTTGGCCAATAAAGAATTCTAATTCTAACTTTATCTCTAATTTTAACTCTCACTGCAAATCACTCAGAGATGGGTTCCTCCTGGTTCACACAGGTTCTACAGAACTGATAGTAAACTAGTAGTGATGTCACAGAGCAGGTTCTGTCAGTGCCAGTCCATGGATGCATCATCTTTTTTTGGAACTTTTTGGGGATTTTTTTCCCGTTTTTTGCTTCTGCACATGCCCAGAAACTGAGTTTCCAGCACTGTGCATGCATTGCCATCTTGTTTTGGCTTTTTGCTGCTAAACTCCGAACATGGAGCAGTTAAAAATCCCCCTCATTTGCAGCCCCAGGCTTCCTTTAACTTTCCAGTTATTCCCTCTTTAAATCAATACATTTCTTTAATCATTTAAAAATAATCTCAACCAGGTAGACTTCTCATTCCCTTTGTTCCAATCCTTCTGCTGTGACCACCCCAGCTTATGGAAACTCAAGTAGCCTTTCACAGCTGCTGGTGAGGAGGCTGCTGCTGGCTCTCTAGGAGGTTTGTGATTTTCCCCGAGCCACCAGACCATGCCTTTCCTCTTTACTGTCCCTCCAGGATGGTTCTGACCCAATTGCGGGCCACAAGCAGCTGGAATTCAGGTGCAACATTGGCCACACCTCTCTAATTAACTCCACTTGCACTTGCACTTCTACTTCTACTAATTGTTAACTTTATTTATTTATTCATTTTGCCATCCATTTACAGTAGATCTATGTGTATCTGTTACATATGGGGCTATTTAGTTGCCTCATACTTTGCCTCTGTCTAGCATTGCTCACAATGTGTGGGGCTGCTGTTTTTAAGGAGAGAGAAAACAGAGCTGGAAGCACCAGTTTTATGCACCTGACACTTAGCCTTGAAAATTAAATTGTATGCATTGTTCAGAAGACTACAATGTTTTGGTGAAATCAAGGATGAACCGGAGGGCTGCTCCAGAGCTAGTGGTCACTATCTATTCCCAGTAGAGCACAAGTCATTCCAAGGAAGGATAGAGAAGTCTCATGGCTTATTCATCAATGGCAAGAATGGAAAAGGTTGTAGTGATGATGTTTCACCAATTTGTTAATGATTTTATTTTATTTATTTATTACTTAGATTTGTATGCCGCCCCTCTCCGAAGACTTGCCGGTCACAAGCACTCTAAATCCAGCAGCAGGCAGAATTTCTACAAAGGATCCAGACAGTGGATATTTGAACTGACAGTAGATCCCAACTGCCATCTGTATACATTGGAAGAAACATCTGAGCTTGTGGAAAGCAAGCGGGCCATCACAGTACCTGCTGATGCATCCAAAGTAGTCGGATTAGGTTGTTTTGTTTGTCACAAAGACCAATAAATTTGACAGCCAAGAGAAAAGTCTCTTAGCAGAATGGAAAGTTTGTGCAACCACTCTCTCCTAGTTTCCTTTGGCAAAGCAAACTTGATATGCTTCCATGGGTGACCAGTGACAGAGTAAATATAGGCCTATCAGGTAACATTTTTCAGTGCCAGCCACATAGCATAATACTGAGCAACAGCAGCAGCAAGAGCAACCAATATAGATGATGACACAAGGAGAGAATTTCTCTAGAGTAGATATGCTGGGAAATAATAATTAAGTGAAATATGTGAACCAAGTTGTTCAGCAAAATCTTTTTTTAAAAAAAATATTGAATTTTTCTTCAGACAAACAACATGAACAACATTCAACATTTAAAGGAGCTACATTTTGCTCAGCAAAATCTTTTAATGAGTTATATTGGAAGAACAGAGATGTTGGATTTCCCATGATAACTTGTAGTAACAAGAAGTCATCTTATATGTGTCCATGGAGCTCACAAGCTTAAAGTTTTAATTGTAGGCTTTTCTAAGTGAAAATATATTTTTCCTATAAAAGATATATACTCTTTCTCTACAAAAGGGACAATAGTGGCAGAGCTATGGGCATGTTTTCTTAAATTTCATTCCCCAAATCCCCTTGAGATTTTTTTAATGATATTTTAATCATCTGGAACCAGAGAACAAGACAGAAAGGAATCTCTCATCAAATTCTACATGATGTTAACAGCTTCTACCCTATCATCATCCTTAGCTTAAAACTATCTATAGAACAAGTACACTTCCCTGATATCACTTTAAAACAACATAATAGATACATAAATGCCACATTATACAGGAAATTTACAGATTGCAATGCATACCAACATGCTTACAGTGTCCGCTCAGAATGCATTATCAAATCAATCATCCATAACCAGGCTATGCTACAATCACATTTCTTCTGATCCACTTGACAGAGAAGCTCAACTGATGGAATTAGACCAGGCATTCAGGAAATGAATTATCCACCCAATGAGATCAATAGACAAGTCAATAAAACTATTAAATGACCAACCACAGAAATAGAAAAATGGTAAACCATTTACCTGCCATTCACTGCTCAATCCACTCAAACAAATTATTAATAAACTACAACCCATATTGGACAATGACACTGCCTTTTTGTAGGCACTAGATGATAGCTCCATACTTACATACAGACAAACAGCAGATTCCACAAATAACTGAAACAGGACATCATCTCAACATATGAGTAAGTCCCTGCAACAAATCTAGGTGTCTACTTTGTCCACATATTTACAGAAGAGGTAGGTTCCTACCGGTTCAGACTGATTAGTAACTTGGCAGCCTGTGTCACTGGAAATGGCAGCAATTCAGGCCTGCCATGCCCCTGAACTAGTTCTCTTGGTGACGCCTATGGAACCACCATCTTGTTTTCCAGGCACAATTCAAAGTGTTGGTTAATATTATTATTATTATTATTATTATTATTATTATTATTATTATTATTATTGTCGTTGTCGTTGTCGTTGTCGTTATCGTTATCATTATCATTATCATTTATTAGATTTGTATGCCGCCCCACTCCATAGACTCAGGGCGGCTCACAACAACAATAAAACAATTCAAGACTAATCTAATAATTTTAAAACATTTTTTAAAAACCCATTATTAAAGCACACAAACATACCATACATGAATTGTTTAGGCCCAGGGGAGATGTCTCAATTCCCCGATGCCTGATGGCAGAGGTGGGTTTTAAGGAGTTTACGAAAGGCAAGGAGGGTAGGGGCAGTTCTAATCTCAGGAGGGAGCTGGTTCCAGAGGGTCAGGGCCGCCACAGAGAAGGTTCTTTCCCTGGGACCCGCCAAATGACATTGTTTAGTCGACGGGACCCAGAGAAGGCCAACTCTGTGGGACCTAATCGGTCGCTGGGATTTGTGCAGCAGAAGGCATGCACGTGCATATGTGCAAAGTGTGCCCACCCACGCAGTGCGTCCCTGAGCAAACTGGCAGTAGGAGAATCCAGAACCCACCCCTGAAAGACACCAATGTCCCCAATGAGTTTAAATATTACATTAGAGGTGCTTTTCCTCTAACATGAAGTATGTCATTGTTTGCTAGCAGTGCTTCTCTATATTCTATGTGGGTTGAACAGAAAAAACTTTAGAATTAATGGGCCCAAAATTAACATCAGGATTCAAAATAATATCAGAACGTTTCCCTGGATACTTTCCCAAAGTCAGTATTGTGGAAAAGTGGGACTTGAACAACACTATTAAGTGAGAAATTGTTCAGCTCAGGTGCATCAAAAGGTTTCAGGCAATCTCAGAAGATCTCAACAAGCACGGAGGATTTTAAAGCATTACGATTCTTAATTGATAAATACTGCAATTTGTTTGTAGTCTGAACTTTCATAACCAACCTATTTTCTCCTCCCTTTCCCCACTTTTCACCTCCTAACTTAATTTAAATCCTTTATCAAACTAACCATGGTAAGCATCTGATGAACTCTAATTCAAGGAAGCTTATGTTTTTAATAACGTGCATTAACTGAGAAAGTTGTTCTGATTTTTTTTTGCCAGCATTGATAATGTAACTCTCCTTATACAATGCATATGTAATATAGTATAACTGTTAAGATATCCTATCTGTTGCATGACTATTTCACTGATTTAATTTTATTTATTCTAGGTTTCCAAAGCTTCAGTTTTTAAAATCCAGATACTATACTATTACACTTTGCATATGTTTTTCACTATTATCAGATTCAAATTCTGACCATAGTGATATGGATTTATATATGAAGGCAGGTGCTTGCTGAAGCAATGGGATAAACCTAACAAGTTCCAGAAATTTTTAAGGAATATGTCATACAATATTCCTTTGATGCTCTTGCTAATTCATGAGTAGTATCATACTATTTTTCTTCAGGCTTTCACAGATTAGAATCAAAGCACTAAACAGAAGTTTTCGCTCAGATTCAGTCCCCCATTCATTGAGGATTTCAAAGTGATAAAGCATAACCAGACCTGGACTTTAGGGTTATAATGTAAGGAATTTGATGGTTCAGTGCAATTTACATTTGGGATAAATGGGGAGGGGGGGGACAGAGAAGAGACTAAATACAGGCCTGGATTTAGATTGCAGATGAATTCTTGCAAAGAAAGATAATAACAACTAAGTATTCAAAAGCTTAATCTATATATTTAGAATCTATATTTTTGAATATATTCATTTTGAATATTCATTTTTTGAAATAAAAAATGAATTTAAGAGAAACAAGCTGGATACAAAACTCAACGAAAAGTAAAATCTTGCTTAGGAGAGTGGCTTTTTCAATCTACCTGTTGACTAACAAAAAAGTATGCTGACTTCCATAGTAAGTCTGACTGGATAATCACAGCCCTGTCCCTTTGAAATGTGTATGATGTCCACTTGCATGTCTGTAAAAAGAAGTAGGAAGCAGCTGACAATTTTAAAACCAGTAACCATTCATGCAAATGCCCTGAACTGATTGATCTTGCCTGCTTGCATGTTCTGTTGATTTAAATAGAACTTGACCATAAACCTTAACATCCTCCTGTTATTTGCATGAGCAGTTGAAGCATAAATTTGGATTGCTGTTGTAATATATTAAAGACTTGCCTATGAAGTTGAACAGATATACAGTGATCCCTCAATTTTCGCGGGGGTTGCGTTCCCAGACTGCCCGCGTGTTGTGGTTCAGCCTGGGACCCCTCCGGGAATGGCTGATTTGCTGTCGGTGTCCGGCTCAGAGGCTGAGGACCAGGAGGGGCAGACTGATGAAGAAGCTGAATCCCAGGCTGAAGATGAAGGACAGCCAGAGTTCCACCAGGGGGAGCTCTCCCCAGCAAGCAGCCTGGATTCCCTGGGGGAAGATGCTAGTGACTTCATAGATATGCGACAGAGGAGAGCTAACGAGAGAAGAACGCAATTGGCCAGATATTTCCAGCATTAGGGGTCGCAGCTGGGTTTGGGTGTGGTGCTTGGGAAAGGATAAAAGGCGGCCCCACCCTTCCTGGCTTGTGGAGTTTTATCTTGGAGATTCGTGAGACCTGTTTGTGAACTTTGGTGGCTACAATCCTGGTTTGTGCCTTGGACTCTTGAAACCTTGGGGGGGTGTGCCAGCAAGAAGCTTTTGGAATTGACTGGACATCAGGACCCTGTTGTAAAGTATTGTAACCTGTCTGCTGTGAAGACAGGTTTTCCTTTGTGCTTATTTTTTCCTGCTATAAATTACTTTTGGATTTTACCAGAGTGTCTGGCTGTTTTTCAGTGGGTGTGGAGGTCTGGGAAAACCCAGACAGAACAGAATAAAACTCCACCAACCACCAGACACCTGGTGCTCATTTTGGAGGGGTGGTTTGGTTGTTTTGTTCCTTGCTCTTTGCTGCTGGTTCCTGGTTGGACATCTTTTGTTTTTCGGCTTCCTGTTCTTGCCTGTCACCATGGATGTTGCTGCAGCTGACATGCAGGCTGTCTTTGCAGAGTTGCGAGGGGACATTGCTCACTTGACCCAGACAGTCTTGTTCTTACAACGTCAAGTGGAGGTTTTGTCCCAGGCGGCCCCACCCCAGGCGGCACCTGTGGTACCACCTCCAGCACCTGTGCCCAGAAGGAAATGTTTTGTGGCGATGCCGGAAAAGTTCTGGGGGGACCGGCGGCTGTTTTCTGCGTTCCAGAGCCAGGTGCAGCTTTTTATCAACGCGCAGATGGTGCACTTCCCAGGGGATGACCACAAGGTGGCGTTTCTGTGCAGTTTATTGGCTGGCCCTGCAGCGTCGTGGGTGGCACCGTACCTGACCCGGGATGATCCGCTACTCCAGGACTACAATGCTTTTTGTGACTTGCTGCGTCACCAATTTGCGGACCCGGTGCAGGAACAAACGGCCACGCGGGCGCTGAAGCAATTACGCCAGGGTTCGCGCCCCCTGGTGGACTATATGGCTGACTTTAGGTCTCTGGCCGGGCACGTTCAGTGGAATGAGGCTGCCCTGATCGAGGCCTTTCAAGATGGACTATCCGACACGATGTTGGACGCCTTAGTGCATGAGGTGATGCCCGGCACGTTGGACGGTTTGGAGCGGCATTGCTTGGCAATAGAGGCCAGGCTGTTGGCCAGGGAAGTCCGTTGAGCGGGACGGTCCAACCCCCGTGCGTCAGGCGTCCCGCCGACACCTGTTTCGCGGCGGGGGTTGCCAACCGTAAGCACCCCGGCTCCGGTCCCTGCGCCCCGACGTTTTTCACCAGCGCTGCCTCCACGCTTGATGGATCGTGTTGCTGCCGGAGAGCCGATGGACGTAAGTTACGCCCGACCCCGACAGACCCCGGAGGAACGAGGGCGTCGGCGGGCAGCTGGGTTGTGCTTCTATTGTGGGGCCCCGGGACATTTTGCTGTTGTTTGTCCCCACAAGAGGCGGAGCACCGTGGCTGCCGTCGTTCCTGTACCCTACAGCCCTCCCGTGCTTCCCATGGCGTCCCCTGTGCAGTTACAGGAGACAACCCCTGGTGTCCCCATTCCTGCCCTGAACTCTTCGATGGCGGGGCCTTCGTCTGGATGTCCCCCGTCGCCGGAACGATCGGGAAACGAGGGGGGCCCAGCTTGGTGGCAACACTAGGTCGGGCGGGGATCCCATTTTCGTCTGACTCCACGACTCCCGAATTCGGACCGTCTCGACATTTGACGCTTGCGGTGACCTTGCATATCGCGCAACGGACTCGGACTTACCCCGCGTTGGCCCTCGTGGATTCGGGGGCGACGACAAACTTCTTAGACGAAGCCTTTGCTCAACGTCATTCCTTGCCCCTTTGTCCTGTTACCCCGCCATTAACTGTGGAGACTATCGATGGGCGGGTTTTGTTGGCTGGTCCCATCCGTTTCCAGACCCTGCCGGTGCGGATGTGCATCGGAACTCATGAGGAGGCCCTACAGTTTTATGTTACCAAGGGGCTTCATTTTCCCCTCGTGTTGGGGTTGTCATGGCTGCGTGCACATGATCCACAGGTGGTGTGGTCTCAGAACTTGGTCACCTTCTCCAGTTTGCAGTGCGTGGACCATCACCGACATGTGTGCGCAGCCCAAGGCCCAGTAGTTCCCGCGATTCAATTACCCCGTTGCCTCGAGGAATTCGCCGATGTGTTCAATGAAAAGGAGGCGGATCGGCTACCACCACATCGGACGTATGACTGTGCCATTGACCTGCTTCCTGACGCCAAGCTCCCGGCTGGTCGTTTGTATTCCATGTCCGAGCCGGAGCTTGTGGCGCTCAAGGAGTTTGTGGAAAAGAATCTGGCCAAGGGATTTATTCGGCCATCCAAGTCCCCTTTGTCTGCCCCTGTTTTGTTCGTGAAAAAGAAAACAGGCGATCTTCGCCTCTGCTGTGACTATCGCCGCCTTAACGCCATCACAGTGCGGAATAGGTACCCCTTGCCCTTGATCCCTGAACTCATGGACCGGTTGCGGACGGCAACGGTATTCACCAAAATCGATTTGCGCAGTGCGTATAATTTGGTCCGGATGCGGGCCGGGGATGAGTGGAAGACAGCGTTTGGCACGCGTTACGGCCACTTTGAATATACAGTGATGCCATTTGGCCTCACCAACGCCCCGGCCGTGTTTCAACATCTGATGAACGACGTGTTCCGGGACATGTTGGACCATTTTGTGGTGATTTACCTTGATGACATTTTAGTGTATTCCCCGAACCATGCCTTGCATTTGACCCATTTGCGCCGGGTCCTGCTCCGGTTGCGGGAACAGCAGTTGTATGCCAAGCTGGAGAAGTGCCAATTCTTCCAGACTACCGTCGAATTCCTGGGGCACATTTTATCTCCAGGTGGCATTTCCATGGACCCGAACAAAGTGGCCGCACTTCAGTCTTGGCAACCTCCACGACGGGTGAAAGACGTACAACGTCTTTTGGGGTTTGCAAACTACTATCGGGCTTTTGTTCCGGGGTATGCCACGTTAACCACGCCCTTGACTCGGTTGTTACAGAAACAAGTCCCATTTGGTTGGGGGGAGGCGGAACAGCGGGCTTTTGATGCCCTGAAAGCGGCGTTCATGGCGGAACCGCTTCTGCGCCATCCTGATCCCGCTCAGCCGTTTGTGTTAGAAACCGACGCTTCAGATGTAGCGGTTGGCGCAGTGCTTCTCCAAGCCCATCGGCCCGGTGACATGTTGTTTCCGTGTGCCTACTTCTCCCGGAAGCTGTCTCCCTCGGAAAGGAACTATACTATTTGGGAGAAGGAACTTTTAGCGGTGAAGGCCGCCTTTGAGCATTGGCGGCATTACCTGGAGGGGGCCCGTCATCAAATCGAGGTACGGACGGATCACCGGAACCTTGAGTATTTGCAGACGGCCCGGAAATTAAACCAGAGACAGATTCGCTGGTCTTTCTTTTTCGCGCGGTTCAATTTCCGCATCAGGTACACTCCCAGTGCCCAGAACCCCCGAGCGGATGCCTTGTCGCGCAAGCCAGAATACACGCACCCGAAAGAGCTGGCTCCTCTGCAGACAGTGTTACCCCCTGCAGCGTTGGCTGCCACTCAGGACCCAGTGGACTTGCGTCACCGTTTACGGGAGGCGCAGCGTGGGGATGGGTTTGTAGCGCAGAGAGTACGGGAGTTAACACCCAATTCCCCATGGACGTTTCAAGACGGGCTGCTTCGGTACCGGGGGCAGCTGTATGTTCCCGCCGGCCCAGTGAGAGGGTTGATTATGACCCAGTGTCATGACTGTCCAGTGGTGGGGCATTTTGGGCTGTTTAAAACATTGGAGCTAGTCTCTCGGACATTCTGGTGGCCACGCCTCCAAGATGATGTGCGTTCCTATGTGGCCACCTGTGTCCAGTGTCGTACGGCCAAGGGGGTGACTGGAGCCCCACCGGGATTACTGCGACCTTTACCCACGCCTAAGAGACCCTGGGGTGCCGTGTCCATTGACTTTGTCACTCATTTGCCTTCCTCTGCTCGCTTCACGGTAGTCATGGTGGTGATGGACATGCTCACCAAGATGGTGCATTTTGTCCCTTGCACTAGGGTGCCCACTGCCCAACTCACGGCTCAAATGTTTATTAGTCACGTGTTTCGGTTACATGGGCTTCCGGATCGAGTGGTCTCTGATAGGGGCACACAGTTCACAGCCCGGTTTTGGCGGGAATTGATGTCGGCCCTGAATGTGTCCATGTGCCTCGCCTCGACGCAGCACCCCCAGACCGATGGCGGTACAGAAAAAGTGATCGGGATATTGGAACAATACCTGCGGTGTGTCGTGGCGGATCGCCAGACGGATTGGTCCCGGTTTATCCCTGTCGCGGAGTTCGCGTTCAACAATTCCCGTCACTCATCGACCCGGCTCACGCCCTTTTTCGCAAACTATGGATTTCACCCTCGCTTCTTTCCCTTGACCCTCCTAGATTCCCCGGTGCCTGCTGCTGAGGACTTTCTCTCAGAGCTGCAGGCGGTTCACGAGATGGTGAAGAGATACCTGAATAAAGCCAAGGAGGACTACAAGAGGGTGGCTGATCGCTCCAGGCGGGATGTGCCCCCCTTGGTAGTGGGGGATCAGGTGTGGTTGTCTACAAAATATGTAGCCTCTGAACTACCCCGGCACAAACTAGATCCCCGGTTTCTGGGTCCTTTTCCCGTTGAGCGGGTGATTAATCCGGTGGCTTACCGGCTCACCCTGCCGGACAATTTGCGGGTTCACCCTGTGTTTCACCGTTCGCTGCTAGTCCCTGTCCCTCCCGATTGTCCGCTCCGTCCCAATGTTCCCGTGTTTCCTGCCCCGTGTGTTCGTGATCACCTCCCTGAAGCTATGGTACATGACATTGTGGATTCCCGTTGGGTGGATGGGTGTTTCCAGTACAAGGTGCAATGGGTAGAGGGGGATCCGGATGATTGCTCCTGGGTGGAAGCGGCGTTGTTGGACGCTCCCGATCTTCTTCGGGCTTTTCACGCCCAGTTCCCTCAGAAACCGCGTCCTCTCCGCTGGCAGGTGGGGAGGGGCCTTCCGCGGGGGGATGGTGTTGTGGTTCAGCCTGGGACCCCTCCGGGAATGGCTGATTTGCTGTCGGTGTCCGGCTCAGAGGCTGAGGACCAGGAGGGGCAGACTGATGAAGAAGCTGAATCCCAGGCTGAAGATGAAGGACAGCCAGAGTTCCACCAGGGGGAGCTCTCCCCAGCAAGCAGCCTGGATTCCCTGGGGGAAGATGCTAGTGACTTCATAGATATGCGACAGAGGAGAGCTAACGAGAGAAGAACGCAATTGGCCAGATATTTCCAGCATTAGGGGTCGCAGCTGGGTTTGGGTGTGGTGCTTGGGAAAGGATAAAAGGCGGCCCCACCCTTCCTGGCTTGTGGAGTTTTATCTTGGAGATTCGTGAGACCTGTTTGTGAACTTTGGTGGCTACAATCCTGGTTTGTGCCTTGGACTCTTGAAACCTTGGGGGGGTGTGCCAGCAAGAAGCTTTTGGAATTGACTGGACATCAGGACCCTGTTGTAAAGTATTGTAACCTGTCTGCTGTGAAGACAGGTTTTCCTTTGTGCTTATTTTTTCCTGCTATAAATTACTTTTGGATTTTACCAGAGTGTCTGGCTGTTTTTCAGTGGGTGTGGAGGTCTGGGAAAACCCAGACAGAACACCGCGAAAGTCAAATTTCCGCGAAGTAGAGATGTGGAAGTAAAAACACCATTTTTTGCTATGGACAGCCAAAAACTACCCCCGTGCACCCTTTTCCAAGGCCGCGCAAGGAGCCGGGCTTGAAGTTGGGGGCAGGGAGCGACGAAAGGGCGGAGGACGATGAAGATTGTTTTGAATGTCAGCCGTCCCCCCCAGTGCCTCCGGCCCCCTCGCCGCTACCCCCCGCCTGCCCAATCCGCCCCTCTCACCGGCTTTCTTGGGGCACGGGTCCTCCTGCAGCAGCGCTAGTGCCTACGGCTTCTTGTCCTCCTCATTCGGCCGCTAGCCGCTCTGAGCGCTTTGAGAATGTCCGCCCCGCCCCTCTTGCAGTCCCTTAGCTGAGAGCGCTTTTGTCCCAGCTGTAAGTGAGGGGGCTGCAGGAGAGGCGGGGCAGGCATTCTCACAGAGAGAGAGCAACAGACAGAGCGAGATAGAAAGGAGAGAGGGAGAGAGAGAGGGAGAAAGAGAGAGAGAGAGAGAGCAAGAGGGGGGGAAAGTGAAAGGTAGAGAGAGAGAGAGAAATGATAGAAAAAAGGGGAGAAAAAAAGAGAAATGAAAAAATGATTGAAGCAGAGAATAACAGGAAAGAGAGAGACAAGTGACTCTTAGTGATGACGTCATCGGGTGGGAAAAACCGTGGTATAGAAAAAAAACCGTGGAGTATTTTTTAATTAATATTTTTTGAAAATCCGTGGTATAGCCGTTTCACGAAGTTTGAACCCGCGAAAATCGAGGGATCACTGTAGTTCAATCATTGACTGCCTTTGTGCCCAAGTACTGTCTTTGCTATATGCTTCAAGAGTCTAATTCCAATCCATTTCTGTCTGATGAGGCCTAAGATACAGTATATAGTTGATTCTCTTGTTCATGCATCTTATATTCCACATTCCCACTGTAATTCCGTCTTTGCAGCTTCAAATGGCAACATCAGCAATTAGACATCTGGGAGGATTTAAATATAAGCATATCAGAAACACTATATGTACTTTGAAAGAGTCTCAGCTCTTCGTCAGTAGCATGTTAATTGCCATCCAACCTGAAGTGCTCATCATATAACATTATGTCATCAATCACTTTTTTTTCTCTATTGAGGCAATTCTCTTGGTAAAATATAGGAGTGGTTTAGCATTGCATCTTCTTGTGCAATATAAAATAACACCTTTGCCATGAATCATCTGCTTCTAGCATCTTGCTATATCGCCACTTTTCCAATATGAGGGCCTTAGATTGGCACTGGGATGATCTCTTAAGGCTAGAGTAATCTCTGGTTACTCTTTGCTGAACTATTCTGTAAGTAACCTTCTGTCATAATGAGACAGCAAAGTAGGTTTTATAGGGGACGGGATAGAAAGTTATTATTTATATTATTATTAGGTAGTCCTTCATCTTCAAAGAAAACATGCTGTTGTACAGTTAATATATGAACATGGAGATGGAATCTTAGAATTAGTCTGGAATCTTAGAATTTAGCACAATGGGAGCACTGGAAGTCCTTGTTACAAAAACTGGATGTTATTCTGTAATGCCACTTACAATTTTTCATCACTTTTTGGCAGTGCCTGTTTTTAAAGCTAGTGTAGGCTTCCTAGCATAAGTTTCAGTAGTGGGTACTGTCAGCAGCTGCAGCTTTTAGTTCTCTTGATGTCATAGAGCTTCCTTCAGAGCTTCTTTGTAATGCTGCATGGAAGATCTTGAGGTCTCTCTCCAGTCTCCAGTTCACCATAGAGAACTGAGAAGGCATTCAGTGGTCACCCATCTAATAACTGGACATTCAATGCTAGTGGATTCCACCCAGCTTTCTTATAATCAATGTTATCTCTACACTACTTCAGCTATGTACATGCCCAATCAATGAACTGTATATCATTGATAATGTTGTAGATGCAGAAACCCATGCTAACTTATGCTTACAGCATGATGTGAACTGAACATCCATATGCTGGTTCTGTTTTTAAAAAGTACTATAGCTAACATGTTGTAAGCCGCCCTGAGTCTAAGGAGAAGGGTGGCATAAAAATTGAATAAATAAGTATATGGCTTTGTGTTATATCTGGGCTTGCTCAACCATATGACTTTTGACCTACACAAGGAATACTACAGTAGATCACTGTCTTTGTGTGCCACAACATAAACAATAATCATCAAGAGGGGTTTTTTTAAGCATTATGGAGGCACCTAATGCAAGCAGTAAAGCTCAAAGAGAGACCCGGACAGCACGTGACAACATGCAAATGAAGAACAAATTAAACTGGACAGGGCTAGTACACTACCCCATTTCACCCCATTGGAAATAGAAAATGCAGCTGATCTATCACCAAAATAAAGAACCTGTCCTGTCCTTTCATTGTGGAACAGCTGCATCAACTTGAGATGAATTTCCTCAAGCTGCCATGACATCTCATAGTGATCCAGAGAAGCTCATTGTTTAGTGCATCAAAAGCCTATGTTATGTCAAGGAAGACAGAGTAAATAGGTTTGCTCTGCTCAATGTATTTCTCCTGGATTTGTCTCACACTAATTATCGTGATTACTGTATGATATATTAATAAATAGCAAAAATAGTGTCTCTTTTATAAAATCAGTTTTATGTATTGCATTATGTATTTTTATTTATTTTTATTAACTTTCATAAACTAAGCCTCCAGTTCACCTCCTCAATATAGCATTTTTCATTTTTGCTTTCCACTATGCAAAATGTTCTTAGTTGAAGGACTACTAGCATATCCATTTAGTGCATTTTTTGAGATCAGAAGACAACTTCCTTGGCTTTCATTTCCTCTATATGAGTTCTTATCCCCTTGCTCAGCAGATTGCACAGCTAGCCAACTATTGCCTTTTAAAGTTCTTCATGTTTTTGCGATATAAAAAATGATCTGTTTAAATTCCTGGGTATCCACTTAGAAAGAGATGAACTACAATCTTCATAAAAATGTCAAATGCAGAGCCGTGTCTAATATCTCCTTTTATTGTTCACTTTTAACTGTACCTCCTCGCTTTCCTCCTTTGAATTCAGTTATCAAAGCCTTCCTGCTCACCTTTTCAATGCAGAATTTCA